>NW_026691062.1:600000-888632 GCF_020826845.1 Diceros bicornis minor | reverse complement strand
GCCTGGGCAGGACAGGGACCCGGCTGTGGGAGGCCTCCAGATCTCAGGCCTGGCACACCGTTTACCATGCTGCTTCCTCCTCTGACGGGGGCCCAGCACACGCCCCAGGAGACTTGGCAGCCGCCCCCAGGGCTCTATCCTCTGGAACTCGTCCCCTTGGAAGGGGCCTGGCCCAGGTGCCAGGTTCGGCTGGTCGGCCAGCCTCCTTTGGAGAAAGCAGGCAAGCCGAGCCAGGCTTGCAGTGGCCCTGGCGTGACACCTGCCACCTCAGGCAGAGGGCCTCCCGCGTGCCCTCCATGGCGGGTTTCTCCCCGGATCCGTGGCCTGGGCACTAGGAAGGCCGGGCCTCCCCGACTCCCGGGAGGAGGGGCTAGCCTAGTTGCGCCCTGGCCCCCAAACCCTCTGGTGCCATCTGCCTGTCTCTGCACTTCTGACTCCACAGAGCCTTTCCTACATCTGGGCTGCCTGCCGTGGCAAAGTGCAGGCGTGGGGTGAAGCCATGGTTTTGTCTTTCCAGGAAAAAATGAGCCCCTGGCCGAAGCAGCAGGCCCAGGCAGAGCCTTGAGCTTGAAGCCCAGTAGGTCTGTGGCCCTCAGGGCCAGAGCCATGCTTTCAAGGCAGGGAAGCGGCCTGCAAGCTGTGTGGGAGTGGGGGAGGGGAGGGAGACAGCTGAAGCCGAGTCCAGAAGGGCGGCGATGGAAGAGCTGCAGCTGGGTCAGAGCCTGGAGGGAGGGCGGGGCCTTCACTGAGGACCCCACCCCCCCCCGAGGCCAGCCCTAGGCCCCGGCGGTCACGCATGCGCCCTTGGCCTGTGCGGTGTGTGGGGGGTTGAACCCAAGCCCGCAGGGCTCCCGGAGCGGCCAGAGAAAGAAGGGCCCATGGAGAGGTAGGCGAGGTGGGCAGGGGGCGCCACCTTACTCTCCTCAGCTCCCTGAGGGAGAGAGAGAGAGACAGAGACAGAGAGAGAGATCCCTGACCTCTGAGTCTCTGCCTCCACCGCTGGCTGGTGCCAACTCACGCGCCATCCCACTTCCAGCCATCACCCCCACGCCTGCCCCGGGGCCAGCACCACCACAGACAGGCCGGTTGGTTCCTGCTCACCTCTGTGCCCTCCCTTCCCGACCTGACCCCAGTGCAGGGGATAAGCTTCAGACAAGTCTTTCCATGTCCCTCTGCATGACAATAGACTTCCTCCCCTCTCCCATTCCACAGGCCCACCCGGGACATCCACCTTTGTCATTAGCTCAGGAGAGGATGCAAGATGAGAATCTCTGCTATTGTGCGGGGAGACTCAGTTTCCCGGGTTTCCCCCATGGACACATGTTCTTCAGCTGGGTCTGATTTTCTCCAGACAAGCTGTCTTTGGAAGGATTTGGCCAGCCCTAAGAACCTGAAGGGAAAGGGCGGAGGGGGGTTCTCTCTCTGCCCCCGACAGCCCCGAGATGGGTTGGTCGCTCAGAATTGGCCAGGGGCAGCCCATCCCCCGGCGCCCTTCCCCGGGGCATCCAAGGGCAGGCTCGGCGCCAGCCTCACCCCGCTCGCCACTGCCCGACCATCGTCCTCCCTCGGGGGGCCTGGGCAGGACAGGGACCCGGCTGTGGGAGGCCTCCAGATCTCAGGCCTGGCACACCGTTTACCAGGCTGCTTCCTCCTCTGACGGGGGCCCAGCACACGCCCCAGGAGACTTGGCAGCCGCCCCCAGGGCTCTATCCTCTGGAACTCGTCCCCTTGGAAGGGGCCTGGCCCAGGTGCCAGGTTCGGCTGGTCGGCCAGCCTCCTTTGGAGAAAGCAGGCAAGCCGAGCCAGGCTTGCAGTGGCCCTGGCGTGACACCTGCCACCTCAGGCAGAGGGCCTCCCGCGTGCCCTCCTTGGCGGGTTTCTCCCCGGAGCCGTGGCCTGGGCACTAGGAAGGCCGGGCCTCCCCGACTCCCGGGAGGAGGGGCTAGCCCAGTTGCGCCCTGGCCCCCAAACCCTCTGGTGCCATCTGCCTGTCTCGGCACTTCTGACTCCACAGAGCCTTTCCTACATCTGGGCTGCCTGCCGTGGCAAAGTGCAGGCGTGGGGTGAGGCCATGGTTTTGTCTTTCCAGGAAAAAATGAGCCCCTGGCCGAAGCAGCAGGCCCAGGCAGAGCCTTGAGCTTGAAGCCCAGTAGGTCTGTGGCCCTCAGGGCCAGAGCCATGCTTTCAAGGCAGGGAACCGGCCTGCAAGCTGAGTGGGAGTGGGGGAGGGGAGTGAGACAGCTGAAGCCGAGTCCAGAAGGGCGGCGATGGAAGAGCTGCAGCTGGGTCAGAGCCTGGAGGGAGGGCGGGGCCTTCACTGAGGACCCCCCCCCGAGGCCAGCCCTAGGCCCAGGCGGTCACGCATGCGCCCTTGGCCTGTGCGGTGTGTGGGGAGTTGAACCCAACCCCGCAGGGCTCCCGGAGCGGCCAGAGAAAGAAGGGCCCATGGAGAGGTAGGCGAGGTGGGCAGGGGGCGCCACCTTACTCTCCTCAGCTCCCTGAGGGAGAGAGAGAGAGACAGAGACAGAGAGAGAGAGATCCCTGACATCTGAGTCTCTGCCTCCACCGCTGGCTGGTGCCAACTCACGCGCCATCCCACTTCCAGCCATCACCCCCACGCCTGCCCCGGGGCCAGCCCCACCACAGACAGGCCGGTTGGTTCCTGCTCACCTCTGTGCCGTCCCTTCCTGACCTGACCCAGGTGCAGGGGATAAGCTTCAGACAAGTCTTTCCATGTCCCTCTGCATGACAATAGACTTCCTCCCCTCTCCCATTCCACAGGCCCACCCGGGACATCCACCTTTGTCATTAGCTCAGGAGAGGATGCAAGATGAGAATCTCTGCTATTGTGTGGGGAGACTCAGTTTCCCGGGTTTCCCCCATGGACACATGTTCTTCAGCTGGGTCTGATTTTCTCCAGACAAGCTGTCTTGGGAAGGATTTGGCCAGCCCTAAGAACCTGAAGGGAAAGGGCGGAGGGGGGTTCTCTCTCTGCCCCCGACAGCCCCGAGCTGGGTCGGTCCCTCAGACCTGGCCAGGGGCAGCCCATCCCCTGGCGCCCTTCCCCGGGGCATCCAAGGGCAGGCTCGGCGCCAGCCCCACCCCGCTCGCCACTGCCCGACCATCGTCCTCCCTCGGGGGGCCTGGGCAGGACAGGGACCCGAGTGTGGGAGGCCTCCAGATCTCAGGCCTGGCACACCGTTTACCAGGCTGCTTCCTCCTCTGACGGGGGCCCAGCACACGCCCCAGGAGACTTGGCAGCCGCCCCCAGGGCTCTATCCTCTGGAACTTGTCCCCTTGGTAGGGGCCTGGCCCAGGTGCCAGGTTCGGCTGGTCGGCCAGCCTCCTTTGGAGAAAGCAGGCAAGCCGAGCCAGGCTTGCAGTGGCCCTGGCGTGACACCTGCCACCTCAGGCAGAGGGCCTCCCGCGTGCCCTCCATGGCGGGTTTCTCCCCGGAGCCGTGGCCTGGGCACTAGGAAGGCCGGGCCTCCCCGACTCCCGGGAGGAGGGGCTAGCCCAGTTGCGCCCTGGCCCCCAAACCCTCTGGTGCCATCTGCCTGTCTCGGCACTTCTGACTCCACAGAGCCTTTCCTACATCTGGGCTGCCTGCCGTGGCAAAGTGCAGGCGTGGGGTGAGGCCATGGTTTTGTCTTTCCAGGAAAAAATGAGCCCCTGGCCGAAGCAGCAGGCCCAGGCAGAGCCTTGAGCTTGAAGCCCAGTAGGTCTGTGGCCCTCAGGGCCAGAGCCATGCTTTCAAGGCAGGGAAGCGGCCTGCAAGCTGAGTGGGAGTGGGGGAGGGGAGGGAGACAGCTGAAGCCCAGTCCAGAAGGGCGGCGATGGAAGAGCTGCAGCTGGGTCAGAGGCTGGAGGGAGGGCGGGGCCTTCACTGAGGACCCCCCCCCCAGGCCAGCCCTAGGCCCCGGCGGTCACGCATGCGCCCTTGGCCTGTGCGGTGTGTGGGGGGTTGAACCCAAGCCCGCAGGGCTCCTGGAGCGGCCAGAGAAAGAAGGGCCCATGGAGAGGTAGGCGAGGTGGGCAGGGGGCGCCACCTTACTCTCCTCAGCTCCCTGAGGGAGAGAGAGAGAGACAGAGACAGAGAGAGAGATCCCTGACCTCTGAGTCTCTGCCTCCACCGCTGGCTGGTGCCAACTCACGCGCCATCCCACTTCCAGCCATCACCCCCACGCCTGCTTCAGGGCCCGCCTCACCACAGAGAGGCCTGTTGGTTCCTGCTCACCTCTGTGCCGTCCCTTCCCGACCTGACCCCAGTGCAGGGGATAAGCTTCAGACAAGTCTTTCCATGTCCCTCTGCATGACAATAGACTTCCTCCCCTCTCCCATTCCACAGGCCCACCCGGGACATCCACCTTTGTCATTAGCTCAGGAGAGGATGCAAGATGAGAATCTCTGCTATTGTGTGGGGAGACTCAGTTTCCCGGGTTTCCCCCATGGACACATGTTCTTCAGCTGGGTCTGATTTTCTCCAGACAAGCTGTCTTGGGAAGGATTTGGCCAGCCCTAAGAACCTGAAGGGAAAGGGCGGAGGGGGGTTCTCTCTCTGCCCCCGACAGCCCCGAGCTGGGTCGGTCCCTCAGACCTGGCCAGGGGCAGCCCATCCCCCGGCGCCCTTCCCCGGGGCATCCAAGGGCAGGCTCGGCGCCAGCCCCACCCCGCTCGCCACTGCCCGACCATCGTCCTCCCTCGGGGGGCCTGGGCAGGACAGGGACCCGGCTGTGGGAGGCCTCCAGATCTCAGGCCTGTCACACCGTTTACCAGGCTGCTTCCTCCTCTGACGGGGGCCCAGCACACGCCCCAGGAGACTTGGCAGCCGCCCCCAGGGCTCTATCCTCTGGAACTCGTCCCCTTGGAAGGGGCCTGGCCCAGGTGCCAGGTTCGGCTGGTCGGCCAGCCTCCTTTGGAGAAAGCAGGCAAGCCGAGCCAGGCTTGCAGTGGCCCTGGCGTGACACCTGCCACCTCAGGCAGAGGGCCTCCCGCGTGCCCTCCATGGCGGGTTTCTCCCCGGAGCCGTGGCCTGGGCACTAGGAAGGCCGGGCCTCCCCGACTCCCGGGAGGAGGGGCTAGCCCAGTTGCGCCCTGGCCCCCAAACCCTCTGGTGCCATCTGCCTGTCTCGGCACTTCTGACTCCACAGAGCCTTTCCTACATCTGGGCTGCCTGCCGTGGCAAAGTGCAGGCGTGGGGTGAGGCCATGGTTTTGTCTTTCCAGGAAAAAATGAGCCCCTGGCCGAAGCAGCAGGCCCAGGCAGAGCCTTGAGCTTGAAGCCCAGTAGGTCTGTGGCCCTCAGGGCCAGAGCCATGCTTTCAAGGCAGGGAAGCGGCCTGCAAGCTGAGTGGGAGTGGGGGAGGGGAGGGAGACAGCTGAAGCCGAGTCCAGAAGGGCGGCGATGGAAGAGCTGCAGCTGGGTCAGAGCCTGGAGGGAGGGCGGGGCCTTCACTGAGGACCCCCCCCCCCCGAGGCCAGCCCAAGCCCAGGCGGTCACGCATGCGCCCTTGGCCTGTGCGGTGTGTGGGGGGTTGAACCCAAGCCCGCAGGGCTCCCGGAGCGGCCAGAGAAAGAAGGGCCCATGGAGAGGTAGGCGAGGTGGGCAGGGGGCGCCACCTTACTCTCCTCAGCTCCCTGAGGGAGAGAGAGAGAGACAGAGACAGAGAGAGAGATCCCTGACCTCTGAGTCTCTGCCTCCACCGCTGGCTGGTGCCAACTCACGCGCCATCCCACTTCCAGCCATCACCCCCACACCTGCCTCGGTGCCAGCCCCACCACAGACAGGCCGGTGGGTTCCTGCTCACCTCTGTGCCGTCCCTTCCCGACCTGACCCCAGTGCAGGGAATAAGCTTCAGACAAGTCTTTCCATGTCCCTCTGCATGACAATAGACTTCCTCCCCTCTCCCATTCCACAGGCCCACCCGGGACATCCACCTTTGTCATTAGCTCAGGAGAGGATGCAAGATGAGAATCTCTGCTATTGTGTGGGGAGACTCAGATTCCCGGGTTTCCCCCATGGACACATGTTCTTCAGCTGGGTCTGATTTTCTCCAGACAAGCTGTCTTGGGAAGGATTTGGCCAGCCCTAAGAACCTGAAGGGAAAGGGCGGAGGGGGGTTCTCTCTCTGCCCCCGACAGCCCCGAGCTGGGTCGGTCCCTCAGACCTGGCCAGGGGCATCCCATCCCCCGGCGCCCTTCCCCGGGGCATCCAAGGGCATGCTCGGCGCCAGCCCCACCCCGCTCGCCACTGCCCGACCATCGTCCTCCCTCGGGGGGCCTGGGCAGGACAGGGACCCGGCTGTGGGAGGCCTCCACATCTCAGGCCTGGCACACCGTTTACCAGGCTGCTTCCTCCTCTGACGGGGGCCCAGCACACGCCCCAGGAGACTTGGCAGCCGCCCCCAGGGAACTATCCTCTGGAACTCGTCCCCTTGGTAGGGGCCTGGCCCAGGTGCCAGGTTCGGCTGGTCGGCCAGCCTCCTTTGGAGAAAGCAGGCAAGCCGAGCCAGGCTTGCAGTGGCCCTGGCGTGACACCTGCCACCTCAGGCAGAGGGCCTCCCGCGTGCCCTCCATGGCGGGTTTCTCCCCGGAGCCGTGGCCTGGGCACTAGGAAGGCCGGGCCTCCCCGACTCCCGGGAGGAGGGGCTAGCCCAGTTGCGCCCTGGCCCCCAAACCCTCTGGTGCCATCTGCCTGTCTCGGCACTTCTGACTCCACAGAGCCTTTCCTACATCTGGGCTGCCTGCCGTGGCAAAGTGCAGGCGTGGGGTGAGGCCATGGTTTTGTCTTTCCAGGAAAAAATGAGCCCCTGGCCGAAGCAGCAGGCCCAGGCAGAGCCTTGAGCTTGAAGCCCAGTAGGTCTGTGGCCCTCAGGGCCAGAGCCATGCTTTCAAGGCAGGGAAGCGGCCTGCAAGCTGAGTGGGAGTGGGGGAGGGGAGGGAGACAGCTGAAGCCCAGTCCAGATGGGCGGCGATGGAAGAGCTGCAGCTGGGTCAGAGCCTGGAGGGAGGGCGGGGCCTTCACTGAGGACCCCCCCACCCCGAGGCCAGCCCTAGGCCCAGGCGGTCACGCATGCACCCTTGGCCTGTGCGGTGTGTGGGGGGTTGAACCCAAGCCCGCAGGGCTCCCGGAGCGGCCAGAGAAAGAAGGGCCCATGGAGAGGTAGGCGAGGTGGGCAGGGGGCGCCACCTTACTCTCCTCAGCTCCCTGAGGGAGAGAGAGAGAGACAGAGACAGAGAGAGAGATCCCTGACCTCTGAGTCTCTGCCTCCACCGCTGGCTGGTGCCAACTCACGCGCCATCCCACTTCCAGCCATCACCCCCACGCCTGCCCCGGGGCCAGCCCCACCACAGAGAGGCCGGTTGGTTCCTGCTCACCTCTGTGCAGTCCCTTCCCGACCTGACCCCAGTGCAGGGGATAAGCTTCAGACAAGTCTTTCCATGTCCCTCTGCATGACAATAGACTTCCTCCCCTCTCCCATTCCACAGGCCCACCCACCCGGGACATCCACCTTGGTCATTAGCTCAGGAGAGGATGCAAGATGAGAATCTCTGCTATTGTGTGGGGAGACTCAGTTTCCCGGGTTTCCCCCATGGACACATGTTCTTCAGCTGGGTCTGATTTTCTCCAGACAAGCTGTCTTGGGAAGGATTTGGCCAGCCCTAAGAACCTGAAGGGAAAGGGCGGAGGGGGGTTCTCTCTCTGCCCCCGACAGCCCCGAGCTGGGTCGGTCCCTCAGACCTGGCCAGGGGCAGCCCATCCCCCGGCGCCCTTCCCCGGGGCATCCAAGGGCAGGCTTGGCGCCAGCCCCACCCCGCTCGCCACTGCCCGACCATCGTCCTCCCTCGGGGGGCCTGGGCAGGACAGGGACCCGGCTGTGGGAGGCCTCCAGATCTCAGGCCTGGCACACCGTTTACCAGGCTGCTTCCTCCTCTGACGGGGGCCCAGCACACGCCCCAGGAGACTTGGCAGCCGCCTCCAGGGCTCTATCCTCTGGAACTCGTCCCCTTGGAAGGGGCCTGGCCCAGGTGCCAGGTTCGGCTGGTCGGCCAGCCTCCTTTGGAGAAAGCAGGCAAGCCGAGCCAGGCTTGCAGTGGCCCTGGCGTGACACCTGCCACCTCAGGCAGAGGGCCTCCCGCGTGCCCTCCATGGCGGGTTTCTCCCCGGAGCCGTGGCCTGGGCACTAGGAAGGCCGGGCCTCCCCGACTCCCGGGAGGAGGGGCTAGCCCAGTTGCGCCCTGGCCCCCAAACCCTCTGGTGCCATCTGCCTGTCTCGGCACTTCTGACTCCACAGAGCCTTTCCTACATCTGGGCTGCCTGCCGTGGCAACGTGCAGGCGTGGGGTGAGGCCATGGTTTTGTCTTTCCAGGAAAAAATGAGCCCCTGGCCGAAGCAGCAGGCCCAGGCAGAGCCTTGAGCTTGAAGCCCAGTAGGTCTGTGGCCCTCAGGGCCAGAGCCATGCTTTCAAGGCAGGGAAGCGGCCTGCAAGCTGAGTGGGAGTGGGGGAGGGGAGGGAGACAGCTGAAGCCGAGTCCAGAAGGGCGGCGATGGAAGAGCTGCAGCTGGGTCAGAGCCTGGAGGGAGGGCGGGGCCTTCACTGAGGACCCCCCCCCCCCCCCGAGGCCAGCCCTAGGCCCAGGCGGTCACGCATGCGCCCTTGGCCTGTGCGGTGTGTGGGGGGTTGAACCCAAGCCCGCAGGGCTCCCGGAGCGGCCAGAGAAAGAAGGGCCCATGGAGAGGTAGGCGAGGTGGGCGGGGGGCGCCACCTTACTCTCCTCAGCTCCCTGAGGGAGAGAGAGAGAGACAGAGACAGAGAGAGAGATCCCTGACCTCTGAGTCTCTGCCTCCACCGCTGGCTGGTGCCAACTCACGCGCCATCCCACTTCCAGCCATCACCCCCACGCCTGCCCCGGGGCCAGCCCCACCACAGACAGGCCGGTTGGTTCCTGCTCACCTCTGTGCCGTCCACTCCCAACCTGACCCCAGTGCAGGGGATAAGCTTCAGACAAGTCTTTCCATGTCCCTCTGCATGACAATAGACTTCCTCCCCTCTCCCATTCCACAGGCCCACCCGGGACATCCACCTTTGTCATTAGCTCAGGAGAGGATGCAAGATGAGAATCTCTGCTATTGTGTGGGGAGACTCAGTTTCCCGGGTTTCCCCCATGGACACATGTTCTTCAGCTGGGTCTGATTTTCTCCAGACAAGCTGTCTTGGGAAGGATTTGGCCAGCCCTAAGAACCTGAAGGGAAAGGGCGGAGGGGGGTTCTCTCTCTGCCCCCGACAGCCCCGAGCTGGGTCGGTCCCTCAGACCTGGCCAGGGGCAGCCCATCCCCCGGCGCCCTTCCCCGGGGCATCCAAGGGCAGGCTCGGCGCCAGCCCCACCCCGCTCGCCACTGCCCGACCATCGTCCTCCCTCGGGGGCCTGGGCAGGACAGGGACCCGGCTGTGGGAGGCCTCCAGATCTCAGGCCTGGCACACGGTTTACCAGGCTGCTTCCTCCTCTGACGGGGGCCCAGCACACGCCCCAGGAGACTTGGCAGCCGCCCCCAGGGCTCTATCCTCTGGAACTCGTCCCCTTGGAAGGGGCCTGGCCCAGGTGCCAGGTTCGGCTGGTCGGCCAGCCTCCTTTGGAGAAAGCAGGCAAGCCGAGCCAGGCTTGCAGTGGCCCTGGCGTGACACCTGCCACCTCAGGCAGAGGGCCTCCCGCGTGCCCTCCATGGCGGGTTTCTCCCCGGAGCCGTGGCCTGGGCACTAGGAAGGCCGGGCCTCCCCGACTCCCGGGAGGAGGGGCTAGCCCAGTTGCGCCCTGGCCCCCAAACCCTCTGGTGCCATCTGCCTGTCTCGGCACTTCTGACTCCACAGAGCCTTTCCTACATCTGGGCTGCCTGCCGTGGCAAAGTGCAGGCGTGGGGTGAGGCCATGGTTTTGTCTTTCCAGGAAAAAATGAGCCCCTGGCCGAAGCAGCAGGCCCAGGCAGAGCCTTGAGCTTGAAGCCCAGTAGGTCTGTGGCCCTCAGGGCCAGAGCCATGCTTTCAAGGCAGGGAAGCGGCCTGCAAGCTGAGTGGGAGTGGGGGAGGGGAGGGAGACAGCTGAAGCCCAGTCCAGAAGGGCGGCGATGGAAGAGCTGCAGCTGGGTCAGAGCCTGGAGGGAGGGCGGGGCCTTAACTGAGGACCACCACCCCCCCCCGAGGCCAGCCCTAGGCCCAGGCGGTCATGCATGCGCCCTTGGCCTGTGCGGTGTTTGGGGGGTTGAACCCAAGCCCGCAGGGCTCCCGGAGCGGCCAGAGAAAGAAGGGCCCATGGAGAGGTAGGCGAGGTGGGCAGGGGGCGCCACCTTACTCTCCTCAGCTCCCTGAGGGAGAGAGAGAGAGACAGAGACAGAGAGAGAGATCCCTGACCTCTGAGTCTCTGCCTCCACCGCTGGCTGGTGCCAACTCACGCGCCATCCCACTTCCAGCCATCACCCCCACGCCTGCCCCGGGGCCAGCCCCACCACAGACAGGCCGGTTGGTTCCTGCTCACCTCTGTGCCGTCCCTTCCCGACCTGACCCCAGTGCAGGGGATAAGCTTCAGACAAGTCTTTCCATGTCCCTCTGCATGACAATAGACTTCCTCCCCTCTCCCATTCCACAGGCCCACCCGGGACATCCACCTTTGTCATTAGCTCAGGAGAGGATGCAAGATGAGAATCTCTGCTATTGTGTGGGGAGACTCAGTTTCCCGGGTTTCCCCCATGGACACATGTTCTTCAGCTGGGTCTGATTTTCTCCAGACAAGCTGTCTTGGGAAGGATTTGGCCAGCCCTAAGAACCTGAAGGGAAAGGGCGGAGGGGGGTTCTCTCTCTGCCCCCGACAGCCCCGAGCTGGGTCGGTCCCTCAGACCTGGCCAGGGGCAGCCCATCCCCCGGCGCCCTTCCCCGGGGCATCCAAGGGCAGGCTCGGCGCCAGCCCCACCCCGCTCGCCACTGCCCGACCATCGTCCTCCCTCAGGGGGCCTGGGCAGGACAGGGACCCGGGTGTGGGAGGCCTCCAGATCTCAGGCCTGGCACACCGTTTACCAGGCTGCTTCCTCCTCTGACGGGGGCCCAGCACACGCCCCAGGAGACTTGGCAGCCGCCCCCAGGGCTCTATCCTCTGGAACTCGTCCCCTTGGAAGGGGCCTGGCCCAGGTGCCAGGTTCGGCTGGTCGGCCAGCCTCCTTTGGAGAAAGCAGGCAAGCCGATCCAGGCTTGCAGTGGCCCTGGCGTGACACCTGCCACCTCAGGCAGAGGGCCTCCCGCGTGCCCTCCATGGCGGGTTTCTCCCCAGAGCCGTGGCCTGGGCACTAGGAAGGCCGGGCCTCCCCGACTCCCGGGAGGAGGGGCTAGCCCAGTTGCGCCCTGGCCCCCAAACCCTCTGGTGCCATCTGCCTGTCTCGGCACTTCTGACTCCACAGAGCCTTTCCTACATCTGGGCTGCCTGCCGTGGCAAAGTGCAGGCATGGGGTGAGGCCATGGTTTTGTCTTTCCAGGAGAAAATGAGCCCCTGGCCGAAGCAGCAGGCCCAGGCAGAGCCTTGAGCTTGAAGCCCAGTAGGTCTGTGGCCCTCAGGGCCAGAGCCATGCTTTCAAGGCAGGGAAGCGGCCTGCAAGCTGAGTGGGAGTGGGGGAGGGGAGGGAGACAGCTGAAGCCGAGTCCAGAAGGGCGGCGATGGAAGAGCTGCAGCTGGGTCAGAGCCTGGAGGGAGGGCGGTTCCTTCACTGAGGACCCCCCCCCCCCCGAGGCCAGCCCTAGGCCCCGGCGGTCATGCATGCGCCCTTGGCCTGTGCGGTGTGTGGGGGGTTGAACCCAAGCCCGCAGGGCTCCCGGAGCGGCCAGAGAAAGAAGGGCCCATGGAGAGGTAGGCGAGGTGGGCAGGGGGCGCCACCTTACTCTCCTCAGCTCCCTGAGGGAGAGAGAGAGAGACAGAGACAGAGAGAGAGATCCCTGACCTCTGAGTCTCTGCCTCCACCGCTGGTGGTGCCAACTCACGCGCCATCCCACTTCCAGCCATCACCCCCACGCCTGCCCCGGGGCCAGCCCCACCACAGACAGGCCGGTTGGTTCCTGCTCACCTCTGTGCCGTCCACTCCCAACCTGACCCCAGTGCAGGGGATAAGCTTCAGACAAGTCTTTCCATGTCCCTCTGCATGACAATAGACTTCCTCCCCTCTCCCATTCCACAGGCCCACCCGGGACATCCACCTTTGTCATTAGCTCAGGAGAGGATGCAAGATGAGAATCTCTGCTATTGTGTGGGGAGACTCAGTTTCCCGGGTTTCCCCCATGGACACATGTTCTTCAGCTGGGTCTGATTTTCTCCAGACAAGCTGTCTTGGGAAGGATTTGGCCAGCCCTAAGAACCTGAAGGGAAAGGGCGGAGGGGGGTTCTCTCTCTGCCCCCGACAGCCCCGAGCTGGGTCGGTCCCTCAGACCTGGCCAGGGGCAGCCCATCCCCCGGCGCCCTTCCCCGGGGCATCCAAGGGCAGGCTCGGCGCCAGCCCCACCCCGCTCGCCACTGCCCGACCATTGTCCTCCCTCGGGGGGCCTGGGCAGGACAGGGACCCGGCTGTGGGAGGCCTCCAGATCTCAGGCCTGGCACACCGTTTACCAGGCTGCTTCCTCCTCTGACGGGGGCCCAGCACACGCCCCAGGAGACTTGGCAGCCGCCCCCAGGGCTCTAGCCTCTGGAACTCGTCCCCTTGGAAGGGGCCTGGCCCAGGTGCCAGGTTCGGCTGGTCGGCCAGCCTCCTTTGGAGAAAGCAGGCAAGCCGAGCCAGGCTTGCAGTGGCCCTGGCGTGACACCTGCCACCTCAGGCAGAGGGCCTCCCGCGTGCCCTCCATGGCGGGTTTCTCCCCAGAGCCGTGGCCTGGGCACTAGGAAGGCCGGGCCTCCCCGACTCCCGGGAGGAGGGGCTAGCCCAGTTGCGCCCTGGCCCCCAAACCCTCTGGTGCCATCTGCCTGTCTCGGCACTTCTGACTCCACAGAGCCTTTCCTACATCTGGGCTGCCTGCCGTGGCAAAGTGCAGGCGTGGGGTGAGGCCATGGCTTTGTCTTTCCAGGAAAAAATGAGCCCCTGGCCGAAGCAGCAGGCCCAGGCAGAGCCTTGAGCTTGAAGCCCAGTAGGTCTGTGGCCCTCAGGGCCAGAGCCATGCTTTCAAGGCAGGGAAGCGGCCTGCAAGCTGAGTGGGAGTGGGGGAGGGGAGGGAGACAGCTGAAGCCGAGTCCAGAAGGGCGGCGATGGAAGAGCTGCAGCTGGGTCAGAGCCTGGAGGGAGGGCGGGGCCTTAACTGAGGACCACCACCCTCCCCCGAGGCCAGCCCTAGGCCCCGGCGGTCACGCATGCGCCCTTGGCCTGTGCGGTGTGTGGGGGGTTGAACCCAAGCCCGCAGGGCTCCCGGAGCGGCCAGAGAAAGAAGGGCCCATGGAGAGGTAGGCGAGGTGGGCAGGGGGCGCCACCTTACTCTCCTCAGCTCCCTGAGGGAGAGAGAGAGAGACAGAGACAGAGAGAGAGATCCCTGACCTCTGAGTCTCTGCCTCCACCGCTGGCTGGTGCCAACTCACGCGCCATCCCACTTCCAGCCATCACCCCCACGCCTGCCCCGGGGCCAGCCCCACCACAGACAGGCCGGTTGGTTCCTGCTCACCTCTGTGCCTTCCCTTCCCGACCTGACCCCAGTGCAGGGGATAAGCTTCAGACAAGTCTTTCCATGTCCCTCTGCATGACAATAGACTTCCTCCCCTCTCCCATTCCACAGGCCCACCCGGGACATCCACCTTTGTCATTAGCTCAGGAGAGGATGCAAGATGAGAATCTCTGCTATTGTGTGGGGAGACTCAGTTTCCCGGGTTTCCCCCATGGACACATGTTCTTCAGCTGGGTCTGATTTTCTCCAGACAAGCTGTCTTGGGAAGGATTTGGCCAGCCCTAAGAACCTGAAGGGAAAGGGCGGAGGGGGGTTCTCTCTCTGCCCCCGACAGCCCCGAGCTGGGTCGGTCCCTCAGACCTGGCCAGGGGCAGCCCATCCCCCGGCGCCCTTCCCCGGGGCATCCAAGGGCAGGCTCGGCGCCAGCCCCACCCCGCTCGCCACTGCCCGACCATCGTCCTCCCTCAGGGGGCCTGGGCAGGACAGGGACCCGGGTGTGGGAGGCCTCCAGATCTCAGGCCTGGCACACCGTTTACCAGGCTGCTTCCTCCTCTGACGGGGGCCCAGCACACGCCCCAGGAGACTTGGCAGCCGCCCCCAGGGCTCTATCCTCTGGAACTCGTCCCCTTGGAAAGGGCCTGGCCCAGGTGCCAGGTTCGGCTGGTCGGCCAGCCTCCTTTGGAGAAAGCAGGCAAGCCGATCCAGGCTTGCAGTGGCCCTGGCGTGACACCTGCCACCTCAGGCAGAGGGCCTCCCGCGTGCCCTCCATGGCGGGTTTCTCCCCAGAGCCGTGGCCTGGGCACTAGGAAGGCCGGGCCTCCCCGACTCCCGGGAGGAGGGGCTAGCCCAGTTGCGCCCTGGCCCCCAAACCCTCTGGTGCCATCTGCCTGTCTCGGCACTTCTGACTCCACAGAGCCTTTCCTACATCTGGGCTGCCTGCCGTGGCAAAGTGCAGGCATGGGGTGAGGCCATGGTTTTGTCTTTCCAGGAGAAAATGAGCCCCTGGCCGAAGCAGCAGGCCCAGGCAGAGCCTTGAGCTTGAAGCCCAGTAGGTCTGTGGCCCTCAGGGCCAGAGCCATGCTTTCAAGGCAGGGAAGCGGCCTGCAAGCTGAGTGGGAGTGGGGGAGGGGAGGGAGACAGCTGAAGCCGAGTCCAGAAGGGCGGCGATGGAAGAGCTGCAGCTGGGTCAGAGCCTGGAGGGAGGGCGGTTCCTTCACTGAGGACCCCCCCCCCCCCCGAGGCCAGCCCTAGGCCCCGGCGGTCATGCATGCGCCCTTGGCCTGTGCGGTGTGTGGGGGGTTGAACCCAAGCCCGCAGGGCTCCCGGAGCGGCCAGAGAAAGAAGGGCCCATGGAGAGGTAGGCGAGGTGGGCAGGGGGCGCCACCTTACTCTCCTCAGCTCCCTGAGGGAGAGAGAGAGAGACAGAGACAGAGAGAGAGATCCCTGACCTCTGAGTCTCTGCCTCCACCGCTGGCTGGTGCCAACTCACGCGCCATCCCACTTCCAGCCATCACCCCCACGCCTGCCCCGGGGCCAGCCCCACCACAGACAGGCCGGTTGGTTCCTGCTCACCTCTGTGCCGTCCATTCCCAACCTGACCCCAGTGCAGGGGATAAGCTTCAGACAAGTCTTTCCATGTCCCTCTGCATGACAATAGACTTCCTCCCCTCTCCCATTCCACAGGCCCACCCGGGACATCCACCTTTGTCATTAGCTCAGGAGAGGATGCAAGATGAGAATCTCTGCTATTGTGTGGGGAGACTCAGTTTCCCGGGTTTCCCCCATGGACACATGTTCTTCAGCTGGGTCTGATTTTCTCCAGACAAGCTGTCTTGGGAAGGATTTGCCCAGCCCTAAGAACCTGAAGGGAAAGGGCGGAGGGGGGTTCTCTCTCTGCCCCCGACAGCCCCGAGCTGGGTCGGTCCCTCAGACCTGGCCAGGGGCAGCCCATCCCCCGGCGCCCTTCCCCGGGGCATCCAAGGGCAGGCTCGGCGCCAGCCCCACCCCGCTCGCCACTGCCCGACCATTGTCCTCCCTCGTGGGGCCTGGGCAGGACAGGGACCCGGCTGTGGGAGGCCTCCAGATCTCAGGCCTGGCACACCGTTTACCAGGCTGCTTCCTCCTCTGACGGGGGCCCAGCACACGCCCCAGGAGACTTGGCAGCCGCCCCCAGGGCTCTAGCCTCTGGAACTCGTCCCCTTGGAAGGGGCCTGGCCCAGGTGCCAGGTTCGGCTGGTCGGCCAGCCTCCTTTGGAGAAAGCAGGCAAGCCGATCCAGGCTTGCAGTGGCCCTGGCGTGACACCTGTCACCTCAGGCAGAGGGCCTCCCGCGTGCCCTCCATGGCGGGTTTCTCCCCAGAGCCGTGGCCTGGGCACTAGGAAGGCCGGGCCTCCCCGACTCCCGGGAGGAGGGGCTAGCCCAGTTGCGCCCTGGCCCCCAAACCCTCTGGTGCCATCTGCCTGTCTCGGCACTTCTGACTCCACAGAGCCTTTCCTACATCTGGGCTGCCTGCCGTGGCAAAGTGCAGGCGTGGGGTGAGGCCATGGTTTTGTCTTTCCAGGAAAAAATGAGCCCCTGGCCGAAGCAGCAGGCCCAGGCAGAGCCTTGAGCTTGAAGCCCAGTAGGTCTGTGGCCCTCAGGGCCAGAGCCATGCTTTCAAGGCAGGGAAGCGGCCTGCAAGCTGAGTGGGAGTGGGGGAGGGGAGGGAGACAGCTGAAGCCGAGTCCAGAAGGGCAGCGATGGAAGAGCTGCAGCTGGGTCAGAGCCTGGAGGGAGGGCGGGGCCTTCACTGAGGACCCCCCCCCCCCCGAGGCCAGCCCTAGGCCCCGGCGGTCACGCATGCGCCCTTGGCCTGTGCGGTGTGTGGGGGGTTGAACCCAAGACCGCAGGGCTCCCGGAGCGGCCAGAGAAAGAAGGGCCCATGGAGAGGTAGGCGATGTAGGCAGGGGGCGCCACCTTACTCTCCTCAGCTCCCTGAGGGAGAGAGAGAGAGACAGAGACAGAGAGAGAGATCCCTGACCTCTGAGTCTCTGCCTCCACCGCTGGCTGGTGCCAACTCACGCGCCATCCCACTTCCAGCCATCACCCCCACGCCTGCCCCGGGGCCAGCCCCACCACAGACAGGCCGGTTGGTTCCTGCTCACCTCTGTACCGTCCCTTCCCGACCTGACCCCAGTGCAGGGGATAAGCTTCAGACAAGTCTTTCCATGTCCCTCTGCATGACAATAGACTTCCTCCCCTCTCCCATTCCACAGGCCCACCCAGGACATCCACCTTTGTCATTAGCTAAGGAGAGGATGCAAGATGAGAATCTCTGCTATTGTGTGGGGAGACTCAGTTTCCCGGGTTTCCCCCATGGACACATGTTCTTCAGCTGGGTCTGATTTTCTCCAGACAAGCTGTCTTGGGAAGGATTTGGCCAGCCCTAAGAAGCTGAAGGGAAAGGGCGGAGGGGGGTTCTCTCTCTGCCCCCGACAGCCCCGAGCTGGGTCTGTCCCTCAGACCTGGCCAGGGGCAGCCCATCCCCCGGCGCCCTTCCCCGGGGCATCCAAGGGCATGCTCGGCGCCAGCCCCACCCCGCTCGCCACTGCCCGACCATCGTCCTCCCTCGGGGGGCCTGGGCAGGACAGGGACCCGGCTGTGGGAGGCCTCCAGATCTCAGGCCTGGCACACCGTTTACCAGGCTGCTTCCTCCTCTGACGGGGGCCCAGCACACGCCCCAGGAGACTTGGCAGCCGCCCCCAGGGCTCTAGCCTCTGGAACTCGTCCCCTTGGAAGGGGCCTGGCCCAGGTGCCAGGTTCGGCTGGTCGGCCAGCCTCCTTTGGAGAAAGCAGGCAAGCCGAGCCAGGCTTGCAGTGGCCCTGGCGTGACACCTGCCACCTCAGGCAGAGGGCCTCCTGCGTGCCCTCCATGGCGGGTTTCTCCCCGGAGCCGTGGCCTGGGCACTAGGAAGGCCGGGCCTCCCCGACTCCCGGGAGGAGGGGCTAGCCCAGTTGCGCCCTGGCCACCAAACCCTCTGGTGCCATCTGCCTGTCTCGGCACTTCTGACTCCACAGAGCCTTTCCTACATCTGGGCTGCCTGCCGTGGCAAAGTGCAGGCGTGGGGTGAGGCCATGGTTTTGTCTTTCCAGGAAAAAATGAGCCCCTGGCCGAAGCAGCAGGCCCAGGCAGAGCCTTGAGCTTGAAGCCCAGTAGGTCTGTGGCCGTCAGGGCCAGAGCCATGCTTTCAAGGCAGGGAAGCGGCCTGCAAGCTGAGTGGGAGTGGGGGAGGGGAGGGAGACAGCTGAAGCCGAGTCCAGAAGGGCGGCGATGGAAGAGCTGCAGCTGGGTCAGAGCCTGGAGGGAGGGCGGGGCCTTCACTGAGGACCCCCCCCCCCGAGGCCAGCCCTAGGCCCTGGCGGTCACGCATGCGCCCTTGGCCTGTGCGGTGTGTGGGGGGTTGAACCCAAGCCCGCAGGGCTCCCGGAGCGGCCAGAGAAAGAAGGGCCCATGGAGAGGTAGGCGAGGTGGGCAGGGGGCGCCACCTTACTCTCCTCAGCTCCCTGAGGGAGAGAGAGAGAGACAGAGACAGAGAGAGAGATCCCTGACCTCTGAGTCTCTGCCTCCACCGCTGGCTGGTGCCAACTCACGCGCCATCCCACTTCCAGCCATCACCCCCACGCCTGCCCCGGGGCCAGCCCCACCACAGACAGGCCGGTTGGTTCCTGCTCACCTCTGTGCCGTCCTTTCCCGACCTGACCCCAGTGCAGGGGATAAGCTTCAGACAAGTCTTTCCATGTCCCTCTGCATGACAATAGACTTCCTCCCCTCTCCCATTCCACAGGCCCACCCTGGACATCCACATTTGTCATTAGCTCAGGAGAGGATGCAAGATGAGAATCTCTGCTATTGTGTGGGGAGACTCAGTTTGCCGGGTTTCCCCCATGGACACATGTTCTTCAGCTGTGTCTGATTTTCTCCAGACAAGCTGTCTTGGGAAGGATTTGGCCAACCCTAAGAACCTGAAGGGAAAGGGAGGAGGGGGGTTCTCTCTCTGCCCCCGACAGCCCCGAGCTGGAACGGTCCCTCAGACCTGGCCAGGGGCAGCCCATCCCCCGGCGCCCTTCCCCGGGGCATCCAAGGGCAGGCTCGGCGCCAGCCCCACCCCGCTCGCCACTGCCCGACCATCGTCCTCCCTCGGGGGGCCTGGGCAGGACAGGGACCCGGGTGTGGGAGGCCTCCAGATCTCAGGCCTGGCACACCGTTTACCAGGCTGCTTCCTCCTCTGACGGGGGCCCAGCACACGCCCCAGGAGACTTGGCAGCCGCCCCCAGGGCTCTATCCTCTGGAACTCGTCCCCTTGGAAGGGGCCTGGCCCAGGTGCCAGGTTCGGCTGGTCGGCCAGCCTCCTTTGGAGAAAGCAGGCAAGCCGATCCAGGCTTGCAGTGGCCCTGGCGTGACACCTGCCACCTCAGGCAGAGGGCCTCCTGCGTGCCCTCCATGGCGGGTTTCTCCCCGGAGCCGTGGCCTGGGCACTAGGAAGGCCGGGCCTCCCCGACTCCCGGGAGGAGGGGCTAGCCCAGTTGCGCCCTGGCCACCAAACCCTCTGGTGCCATCTGCCTGTCTCGGCACTTCTGACTCCACAGAGCCTTTCCTACATCTGGGCTGCCTGCCGTGGCAAAGTGCAGGCGTGGGGTGAGGCCATGGTTTTGTCTTTCCAGGAAAAAATGAGCCCCTGGCCGAAGCAGCAGGCCCAGGCAGAGCCTTGAGCTTGAAGCCCAGTAGGTCTGTGGCCCTCAGGGCCAGAGCCATGCTTTCAAGGCAGGGAAGCGGCCTGCAAGCTGAGTGGGAGTGGGGGAGGGGAGGGAGACTGCTGAAGCCAAGTCCAGGAGGGCGGCAATGGAAGAGCTGCAGCTGGGTCAGAGCCTGGAGGGAGGGCGGGGCCTTCACTGAGGACTCCCCCCCCCCCCCCCCGAGGCCAGCCCTCGGCCCAGGCGGTCACGCATGCGCCCTTGGCCTGTGCGGTGTGTGGGGGTTTGAACCCAAGCCCGCAGGGCTCCCGGAGCGGCCAGAGAAAGAAGGGCCCATGGAGAGGTAGGCGAGGTGGGCAGGGGGCGCCACCTTACTCTCCTCAGCTCCCTGAGGGAGAGAGAGAGAGACAGAGACAGAGAGAGAGATCCCTGACCTCTGAGTCTCTGCCTCCACCGCTGGCTGGTGCCAACTCACGCGCCATCCCACTCCCAGCCATCACCCCCACGCCTGCCTTGGGGCCAGCCCCACCACAGACAGGCCGGTTGGTTCCTGCTCACCTCTGTGCCGTCCCTTCCCGACCTGACCCCAGTGCAGGGGATAAGCTTCAGACAAGTCTTTCCATGTCCCTCTGCATGACAATAGACTTCCTCCCCTCTCCCATTCCATAGGCCCACCCGGGAAATCCACCTTTGTCATTAGCTCAGGAGAGGATGCAAGATGAGAATCTCTGCTATTGTGTGGGGAGACTCAGTTTCCCGGGTTTCCCCCATGGACACATGTTCTTCAGCTGGGTCTGATTTTCTCCAGACAAGCTGTCTTGGGAAGGATTTGGCCAGCCCTAAGAACCTGAAGGGAAAGGGCGGAGGGGGGTTCTCTCTCTGCCCCCGACAGCCCCGAGCTGGGTCGGTCCCTCAGACCTGGCCAGGGGCAGCCCATCCCCCGGCGCCCTTCCCCGGGGCATCCAAGGGCAGGCTCGGCGCCAACCCCACCCCGCTCGCCACTGCCCGACCATCGTCCTCCCTCGGGGGGCCTGGGCAGGACAGGGACCCGAGTGTGGGAGGCCTCCAGATCTCAGGCCTGGCACACCGTTTACCAGGCTGCTTCCTCCTCTGACGGGGGCCCAGCACACGCCCCAGGAGACTTGGCAGCCGCCCCCAGGGCTCTATCCTCTGGAACTCGTCCCCTTGGAAGGGGCCTGGCCCAGGTGCCAGGTTCGGCTGGTCGGCCAGCCTCCTTTGGAGAAAGCAGGCAAGCCGAGCCAGGCTTGCAGTGGCCCTGGCGTGACACCTGCCACCTCAGGCAGAGGGCCTCCCGCGTGCCCTCCATGGCGGGTTTCTCCCCGGAGCCGTGGCCTGGGCACTAGGAAGGCCGGGCCTCCCCGACTCCCGGGAGGAGGGGCTAGCCCAGTTGCGCCCTGGCCCCCAAACCCTCTGGTGCCATCTGCCTGTCTCGGCACTTCTGACTCCACAGAGCCTTTCCTACATCTGGGCTGCCTGCCGTGGCAAAGTGCAGGCGTGGGGTGAGGCCATGGCTTTGTCTTTCCAGGAAAAAATGAGCCCCTGGCCGAAGCAGCAGGCCCAGGCAGAGCCTTGAGCTTGAAGCCCAGTAGGTCTGTGGCCCTCAGGGCCAGAGCCATGCTTTCAAGGCAGGGAAGCGGCCTGCAAGCTGAGTGGGAGTGGGGGAGGGGAGGGAGACAGCTGAAGCCGAGTCCAGAAGGGCGGCGATGGAAGAGCTGCAGCTGGGTCAGAGCCTGGAGGGAGGGCGGGGCCTTAACTGAGGACCACCACCCCCCCCCGAGGCCAGCCCTAGGCCCCGGCGGTCACGCATGCGCCCTTGGCCTGTGCGGTGTGTGGGGGGTTGAACCCAAGCCCGCAGGGCTCCCGGAGCGGCCAGAGAAAGAAGGGCCCATGGAGAGGTAGGCGAGGTGGGCAGGGGGCGCCACCTTACTCTCCTCAGCTCCCTGAGGGAGAGAGAGAGAGACAGAGACAGAGAGAGAGATCCCTGACCTCTGAGTCTCTGCCTCCACCGCTGGCTGGTGCCAACTCACGCGCCATCCCACTTCCAGCCATCACCCCCACGCCTGCCCCGGGGCCAGCCCCACCACAGACAGGCCGGTTGGTTCCTGCTCACCTCTGTGCCTTCCCTTCCCGACCTGACCCCAGTGCAGGGGATAAGCTTCAGACAAGTCTTTCCATGTCCCTCTGCATGACAATAGACTTCCTCCCCTCTCCCATTCCACAGGCCCACCCGGGACATCCACCTTTGTCATTAGCTCAGGAGAGGATGCAAGATGAGAATCTCTGCTATTGTGTGGGGAGACTCAGTTTCCCGGGTTTCCCCCATGGACACATGTTCTTCAGCTGGGTCTGATTTTCTCCAGACAAGCTGTCTTGGGAAGGATTTGGCCAGCCCTAAGAACCTGAAGGGAAAGGGCGGAGGGGGGTTCTCTCTCTGCCCCCGACAGCCCCGAGCTGGGTCGGTCCCTCAGACCTGGCCAGGGGCAGCCCATCCCCCGGCGCCCTTCCCCGGGGCATCCAAGGGCAGGCTCGGCGCCAGCCCCACCCCGCTCGCCACTGCCCGACCATCGTCCTCCCTCAGGGGGCCTGGGCAGGACAGGGACCCGGGTGTGGGAGGCCTCCAGATCTCAGGCCTGGCACACCGTTTACCAGGCTGCTTCCTCCTCTGACGGGGGCCCAGCACACGCCCCAGGAGACTTGGCAGCCGCCCCCAGGGCTCTATCCTCTGGAACTCGTCCCCTTGGAAAGGGCCTGGCCCAGGTGCCAGGTTCGGCTGGTCGGCCAGCCTCCTTTGGAGAAAGCAGGCAAGCCGATCCAGGCTTGCAGTGGCCCTGGCGTGACACCTGCCACCTCAGGCAGAGGGCCTCCCGCGTGCCCTCCATGGCGGGTTTCTCCCCAGAGCCGTGGCCTGGGCACTAGGAAGGCCGGGCCTCCCCGACTCCCGGGAGGAGGGGCTAGCCCAGTTGCGCCCTGGCCCCCAAACCCTCTGGTGCCATCTGCCTGTCTCGGCACTTCTGACTCCACAGAGCCTTTCCTACATCTGGGCTGCCTGCCGTGGCAAAGTGCAGGCATGGGGTGAGGCCATGGTTTTGTCTTTCCAGGAGAAAATGAGCCCCTGGCCGAAGCAGCAGGCCCAGGCAGAGCCTTGAGCTTGAAGCCCAGTAGGTCTGTGGCCCTCAGGGCCAGAGCCATGCTTTCAAGGCAGGGAAGCGGCCTGCAAGCTGAGTGGGAGTGGGGGAGGGGAGGGAGACAGCTGAAGCCGAGTCCAGAAGGGCGGCGATGGAAGAGCTGCAGCTGGGTCAGAGCCTGGAGGGAGGGCGGTTCCTTCACTGAGGACCCCCCCCCCCCCGAGGCCAGCCCTAGGCCCCGGCGGTCATGCATGCGCCCTTGGCCTGTGCGGTGTGTGGGGGGTTGAACCCAAGCCCGCAGGGCTCCCGGAGCGGCCAGAGAAAGAAGGGCCCATGGAGAGGTAGGCGAGGTGGGCAGGGGGCGCCACCTTACTCTCCTCAGCTCCCTGAGGGAGAGAGAGAGAGACAGAGACAGAGAGAGAGATCCCTGACCTCTGAGTCTCTGCCTCCACCGCTGGCTGGTGCCAACTCACGCGCCATCCCACTTCCAGCCATCACCCCCACGCCTGCCCCGGGGCCAGCCCCACCACAGACAGGCCGGTTGGTTCCTGCTCACCTCTGTGCCGTCCATTCCCAACCTGACCCCAGTGCAGGGGATAAGCTTCAGACAAGTCTTTCCATGTCCCTCTGCATGACAATAGACTTCCTCCCCTCTCCCATTCCACAGGCCCACCCGGGACATCCACCTTTGTCATTAGCTCAGGAGAGGATGCAAGATGAGAATCTCTGCTATTGTGTGGGGAGACTCAGTTTCCCGGGTTTCCCCCATGGACACATGTTCTTCAGCTGGGTCTGATTTTCTCCAGACAAGCTGTCTTGGGAAGGATTTGCCCAGCCCTAAGAACCTGAAGGGAAAGGGCGGAGGGGGGTTCTCTCTCTGCCCCCGACAGCCCCGAGCTGGGTCGGTCCCTCAGACCTGGCCAGGGGCAGCCCATCCCCCGGCGCCCTTCCCCGGGGCATCCAAGGGCAGGCTCGGCGCCAGCCCCACCCCGCTCGCCACTGCCCGACCATTGTCCTCCCTCGTGGGGCCTGGGCAGGACAGGGACCCGGCTGTGGGAGGCCTCCAGATCTCAGGCCTGGCACACCGTTTACCAGGCTGCTTCCTCCTCTGACGGGGGCCCAGCACACGCCCCAGGAGACTTGGCAGCCGCCCCCAGGGCTCTAGCCTCTGGAACTCGTCCCCTTGGAAGGGGCCTGGCCCAGGTGCCAGGTTCGGCTGGTCGGCCAGCCTCCTTTGGAGAAAGCAGGCAAGCCGATCCAGGCTTGCAGTGGCCCTGGCGTGACACCTGTCACCTCAGGCAGAGGGCCTCCCGCGTGCCCTCCATGGCGGGTTTCTCCCCAGAGCCGTGGCCTGGGCACTAGGAAGGCCGGGCCTCCCCGACTCCCGGGAGGAGGGGCTAGCCCAGTTGCGCCCTGGCCCCCAAACCCTCTGGTGCCATCTGCCTGTCTCGGCACTTCTGACTCCACAGAGCCTTTCCTACATCTGGGCTGCCTGCCGTGGCAAAGTGCAGGCGTGGGGTGAGGCCATGGTTTTGTCTTTCCAGGAAAAAATGAGCCCCTGGCCGAAGCAGCAGGCCCAGGCAGAGCCTTGAGCTTGAAGCCCAGTAGGTCTGTGGCCCTCAGGGCCAGAGCCATGCTTTCAAGGCAGGGAAGCGGCCTGCAAGCTGAGTGGGAGTGGGGGAGGGGAGGGAGACAGCTGAAGCCGAGTCCAGAAGGGCAGCGATGGAAGAGCTGCAGCTGGGTCAGAGCCTGGAGGGAGGGCGGGGCCTTCACTGAGGACCCCCCCCCCCGAGGCCAGCCCTAGGCCCCGGCGGTCACGCATGCGCCCTTGGCCTGTGCGGTGTGTGGGGGGTTGAACCCAAGACCGCAGGGCTCCCGGAGCGGCCAGAGAAAGAAGGGCCCATGGAGAGGTAGGCGATGTAGGCAGGGGGCGCCACCTTACTCTCCTCAGCTCCCTGAGGGAGAGAGAGAGAGACAGAGACAGAGAGAGAGATCCCTGACCTCTGAGTCTCTGCCTCCACCGCTGGCTGGTGCCAACTCACGCGCCATCCCACTTCCAGCCATCACCCCCACGCCTGCCCCGGGGCCAGCCCCACCACAGACAGGCCGGTTGGTTCCTGCTCACCTCTGTACCGTCCCTTCCCGACCTGACCCCAGTGCAGGGGATAAGCTTCAGACAAGTCTTTCCATGTCCCTCTGCATGACAATAGACTTCCTCCCCTCTCCCATTCCACAGGCCCACCCAGGACATCCACCTTTGTCATTAGCTAAGGAGAGGATGCAAGATGAGAATCTCTGCTATTGTGTGGGGAGACTCAGTTTCCCGGGTTTCCCCCATGGACACATGTTCTTCAGCTGGGTCTGATTTTCTCCAGACAAGCTGTCTTGGGAAGGATTTGGCCAGCCCTAAGAAGCTGAAGGGAAAGGGCGGAGGGGGGTTCTCTCTCTGCCCCCGACAGCCCCGAGCTGGGTCGGTCCCTCAGACCTGGCCAGGGGCAGCCCATCCCCCGGCGCCCTTCCCCGGGGCATCCAAGGGCAGGCTCGGCGCCAGCCCCACCCCGCTCGCCACTGCCCGACCATCGTCCTCCCTCGGGGGGCCTGGGCAGGACAGGGACCCGGCTGTGGGAGGCCTCCAGATCTCAGGCCTGGCACACCGTTTACCAGGCTGCTTCCTCCTCTGACGGGGGCCCAGCACACGCCCCAGGAGACTTGGCAGCCGCCCCCAGGGCTCTAGCCTCTGGAACTCGTCCCCTTGGAAGGGGCCTGGCCCAGGTGCCAGGTTCGGCTGGTCGGCCAGCCTCCTTTGGAGAAAGCAGGCAAGCCGAGCCAGGCTTGCAGTGGCCCTGGCGTGACACCTGCCACCTCAGGCAGAGGGCCTCCTGCGTGCCCTCCATGGCGGGTTTCTCCCCGGAGCCGTGGCCTGGGCACTAGGAAGGCCGGGCCTCCCCGACTCCCGGGAGGAGGGGCTAGCCCAGTTGCGCCCTGGCCACCAAACCCTCTGGTGCCATCTGCCTGTCTCGGCACTTCTGACTCCACAGAGCCTTTCCTACATCTGGGCTGCCTGCCGTGGCAAAGTGCAGGCGTGGGGTGAGGCCATGGTTTTGTCTTTCCAGGAAAAAATGAGCCCCTGGCCGAAGCAGCAGGCCCAGGCAGAGCCTTGAGCTTGAAGCCCAGTAGGTCTGTGGCCGTCAGGGCCAGAGCCATGCTTTCAAGGCAGGGAAGCGGCCTGCAAGCTGAGTGGGAGTGGGGGAGGGGAGGGAGACAGCTGAAGCCTAGTCCAGAAGGGCGGCGATGGAAGAGCTGCAGCTGGGTCAGAGCCTGGAGGGAGGGCGGGGCCTTCACTGAGGACCCCCCCCCCCCCGAGGCCAGCCCTAGGCCCTGGCGGTCACGCATGCGCCCTTGGCCTGTGCGGTGTGTGGGGGGTTGAACCCAAGCCCGCAGGGCTCCCGGAGCGGCCAGAGAAAGAAGGGCCCATGGAGAGGTAGGCGAGGTGGGCAGGGGGCGCCACCTTACTCTCCTCAGCTCCCTGAGGGAGAGAGAGAGAGACAGAGACAGAGAGAGAGATCCCTGACCTCTGAGTCTCTGCCTCCACCGCTGGCTGGTGCCAACTCACGCGCCATCCCACTTCCAGCCATCACCCCCACGCCTGCCCCGGGGCCAGCCCCACCACAGACAGGCCGGTTGGTTCCTGCTCACCTCTGTGCCGTCCTTTCCCGACCTGACCCCAGTGCAGGGGATAAGCTTCAGACAAGTCTTTCCATGTCCCTCTGCATGACAATAGACTTCCTCCCCTCTCCCATTCCACAGGCCCACCCTGGACATCCACATTTGTCATTAGCTCAGGAGAGGATGCAAGATGAGAATCTCTGCTATTGTGTGGGGAGACTCAGTTTCCCGGGTTTCCCCCATGGACACATGTTCTTCAGCTGTGTCTGATTTTCTCCAGACAAGCTGTCTTGGGAAGGATTTGGCCAACCCTAAGAACCTGAAGGGAAAGGGAGGAGGGGGGTTCTCTCTCTGCCCCCGACAGCCCCGAGCTGGAACGGTCCCTCAGACCTGGCCAGGGGCAGCCCATCCCCCGGCGCCCTTCCCCGGGGCATCCAAGGGCAGGCTCGGCGCCAGCCCCACCCCGCTCGCCACTGCCCGACCATCGTCCTCCCTCGGGGGGCCTGGGCAGGACAGGGACCCGGGTGTGGGAGGCCTCCAGATCTCAGGCCTGGCACACCGTTTACCAGGCTGCTTCCTCCTCTGACGGGGGCCCAGCACACGCCCCAGGAGACTTGGCAGCCGCCCCCAGGGCTCTATCCTCTGGAACTCGTCCCCTTGGAAGGGGCCTGGCCCAGGTGCCAGGTTCGGCTGGTCGGCCAGCCTCCTTTGGAGAAAGCAGGCAAGCCGATCCAGGCTTGCAGTGGCCCTGGCGTGACACCTGCCACCTCAGGCAGAGGGCCTCCTGCGTGCCCTCCATGGCGGGTTTCTCCCCGGAGCCGTGGCCTGGGCACTAGGAAGGCCGGGCCTCCCCGACTCCCGGGAGGAGGGGCTAGCCCAGTTGCGCCCTGGCCACCAAACCCTCTGGTGCCATCTGCCTGTCTCGGCACTTCTGACTCCACAGAGCCTTTCCTACATCTGGGCTGCCTGCCGTGGCAAAGTGCAGGCGTGGGGTGAGGCCATGGTTTTGTCTTTCCAGGAAAAAATGAGCCCCTGGCCGAAGCAGCAGGCCCAGGCAGAGCCTTGAGCTTGAAGCCCAGTAGGTCTGTGGCCCTCAGGGCCAGAGCCATGCTTTCAAGGCAGGGAAGCGGCCTGCAAGCTGAGTGGGAGTGGGGGAGGGGAGGGAGACTGCTGAAGCCAAGTCCAGGAGGGCGGCAATGGAAGAGCTGCAGCTGGGTCAGAGCCTGGAGGGAGGGCGGGGCCTTCACTGAGGACTCCCCCCCCCCCCCCGAGGCCAGCCCTCGGCCCAGGCGGTCACGCATGCGCCCTTGGCCTGTGCGGTGTGTGGGGGGTTGAACCCAAGCCCGCAGGGCTCCCGGAGCGGCCAGAGAAAGAAGGGCCCATGGAGAGGTAGGCGAGGTGGGCAGGGGGCGCCACCTTACTCTCCTCAGCTCCCTGAGGGAGAGAGAGAGAGACAGAGACAGAGAGAGAGATCCCTGACCTCTGAGTCTCTGCCTCCACCGCTGGCTGGTGCCAACTCACGCGCCATCCCACTCCCAGCCATCACCCCCACGCCTGCCTTGGGGCCAGCCCCACCACAGACAGGCCGGTTGGTTCCTGCTCACCTCTGTGCCGTCCCTTCCCGACCTGACCCCAGTGCAGGGGATAAGCTTCAGACAAGTCTTTCCATGTCCCTCTGCATGACAATAGACTTCCTCCCCTCTCCCATTCCATAGGCCCACCCGGGAAATCCACCTTTGTCATTAGCTCAGGAGAGGATGCAAGATGAGAATCTCTGCTATTGTGTGGGGAGACTCAGTTTCCCGGGTTTCCCCCATGGACACATGTTCTTCAGCTGGGTCTGATTTTCTCCAGACAAGCTGTCTTGGGAAGGATTTGGCCAGCCCTAAGAACCTGAAGGGAAAGGGCGGAGGGGGGTTCTCTCTCTGCCCCCGACAGCCCCGAGCTGGGTCGGTCCCTCAGACCTGGCCAGGGGCAGCCCATCCCCCGGCGCCCTTCCCCGGGGCATCCAAGGGCAGGCTCGGCGCCAACCCCACCCCGCTCGCCACTGCCCGACCATCGTCCTCCCTCGGGGGGCCTGGGCAGGACAGGGACCCGAGTGTGGGAGGCCTCCAGATCTCAGGCCTGGCACACCGTTTACCAGGCTGCTTCCTCCTCTGACGGGGGCCCAGCACACGCCCCAGGAGACTTGGCAGCCGCCCCCAGGGCTCTAACCTCTGGAACTCGTCCCCTTGGAAGGGGCCTGGCCCAGGTGCCAGGTTCGGCTGGTCGGCCAGCCTCCTTTGGAGAAAGCAGGCAAGCCGAGCCAGGCTTGCAGTGGCCCTGGCGTGACACCTGCCACCTCAGGCAGAGGGCCTCCCGCGTGCCCTCCATGGCGGGTTTCTCCCCGGAGCCGTGGCCTGGGCACTAGGAAGGCCGGGCCTCCCCGACTCCCGGGAGGAGGGGCTAGCCCAGTTGCGCCCTGGCCCCCAAACCCTCTGGTGCCATCTGCCTGTCTCGGCACTTCTGACTCCACAGAGCCTTTCCTACATCTGGGCTGCCTGCCGTGGCAAAGTGCAGGCGTGGGGTGAGGCCATGGTTTTGTCTTTCCAGGAAAAAATGAGCCCCTGGCCGAAGCAGCAGGCCCAGGCAGAGCCTTGAGCTTGAAGCCCAGTAGGTCTGTGGCCCTCAGGGCCAGAGCCATGCTTTCAAGGCAGGGAAGCGGCCTGCAAGCTGAGTGGGAGTGGGGGAGGGGAGGGAGACAGCTGAAGCCGAGTCCAGAAGGGCAGCGATGGAAGAGCTGCAGCTGGGTCAGAGCCTGGAGGGAGGGCGGGGCCTTCACTGAGGACTCCCCCCCCCCGAGGCCAGCCCTAGGCCCCGGCGGTCACGCATGCGCCCTTGGCCTGTGCGGTGTGTGGGGGGTTGAACCCAAGACCGCAGGGCTCCCGGAGCGGCCAGAGAAAGAAGGGCCCATGGAGAGGTAGGCGATGTAGGCAGGGGGCGCCACCTTACTCTCCTCAGCTCCCTGAGGGAGAGAGAGAGAGACAGAGACAGAGAGAGAGATCCCTGACCTCTGAGTCTCTGCCTCCACCGCTGGCTGGTGCCAACTCACGCGCCATCCCACTTCCAGCCATCACCCCCACGCCTGCCCCGGGGCCAGCCCCACCACAGACAGGCCGGTTGGTTCCTGCTCACCTCTGTACCGTCCCTTCCCGACCTGACCCCAGTGCAGGGGATAAGCTTCAGACAAGTATTTCCATGTCCCTCTGCATGACAATAGACTTCCTCCCCTCTCCCATTCCACAGGCCCACCCAGGACATCCACCTTTGTCATTAGCTAAGGAGAGGATGCAAGATGAGAATCTCTGCTATTGTGTGGGGAGACTCAGTTTCCCGGGTTTCCCCCATGGACACATGTTCTTCAGCTGGGTCTGATTTTCTCCAGACAAGCTGTCTTGGGAAGGATTTGGCCAGCCCTAAGCACCTGAAGGGAAAGGGCGGAGGGGGGTTCTCTCTCTGCCCCCGACAGCCCCGAGCTGGGTCGGTCCCTCAGACCTGGCCAGGGGCAGCCCATCCCCCGGCGCCCTTCCCCGGGGCATCCAAGGGCAGGCTCGGCGCCAGCCCCACCACGCTCGCCACTGCCCGACCATCGTCCTCCCTCGGGGGGCCTGGGCAGGACAGGGACCCGGCTGTGGGAGGCCTCCAGATCTCAGGCCTGGCACACCGTTTACCAGGCTGCTTCCTCCTCTGACGGGGGCCCAGCACACGCCCCAGGAGACTTGGCAGCCGCCCCCAGGGCTCTAGCCTCTGGAACTCGTCCCCTTGGAAGGGGCCTGGCCCAGGTGCCAGGTTCGGCTGGTCGGCCAGCCTCCTTTGGAGAAAGCAGGCAAGCCGAGCCAGGCTTGCAGTGGCCCTGGCGTGACACCTGCCACCTCAGGCAGAGGGCCTCCTGCGTGCCCTCCATGGCGGGTTTCTCCCCGGAGCCGTGGCCTGGGCACTAGGAAGGCCGGGCCTCCCCGACTCCCGGGAGGAGGGGCTAGCCCAGTTGCGCCCTGGCCACCAAACCCTCTGGTGCCATCTGCCTGTCTCGGCACTTCTGACTCCACAGAGCCTTTCCTACATCTGGGCTGCCTGCCGTGGCAAAGTGCAGGCGTGGGGTGAGGCCATGGTTTTGTCTTTCCAGGAAAAAATGAGCCCCTGGCCGAAGCAGCAGGCCCAGGCAGAGCCTTGAGCTTGAAGCCCAGTAGGTCTGTGGCCGTCAGGGCCAGAGCCATGCTTTCAAGGCAGGGAAGCGGCCTGCAAGCTGAGTGGGAGTGGGTGAGGGGAGGGAGACAGCTGAAGCCGAGTCCAGAAGGGCGGCGATGGAAGAGCTGCAGCTGGGTCAGAGCCTGGAGGGAGGGCGGGGCCTTCACTGAGGACCCCCCCCCCGAGGCCAGCCCTAGGCCCCGGCGGTCACGCATGCGCCCTTGGCCTGTGCGGTGTGTGGGGGGTTGAACCCAAGCCCGCAGGGCTCCCGGAGCGGCCAGAGAAAGAAGGGCCCATGGAGAGGTAGGCGAGGTGGGCAGGGGGCGCCACCTTACTCTCCTCAGCTCCCTGAGGGAGAGAGAGAGAGACAGAGACAGAGAGAGAGATCCCTGACCTCTGAGTCTCTGCCTCCACCGCTGGCTGGTGCCAACTCACGCGCCATCCCACTTCCAGCCATCACCCCCACGCCTGCCCCGGGGCCAGCCCCACCACAGACAGGCCGGTTGGTTCCTGCTCACCTCTGTGCCGTCCCTTCCCGACCTGACCCCAGTGCAGGGGATAAGCTTCAGACAAGTCTTTCCATGTCCCTCTGCATGACAATAGACTTCCTCCCCTCTCCCATTCCACAGGCCCACCCGGGACATCCACCTTTGTCATTAGCTCAGGAGAGGATGCAAGATGAGAATCTCTGCTATTGTGTGGGGAGACTCAGTTTGCCGGGTTTCCCCCATGGACACATGTTCTTCAGCTGTGTCTGATTTTCTCCAGACAAGCTGTCTTGGGAAGGATTTGGCCAGCCCTAAGAACCTGAAGGGAAAGGGCGGAGGGGGGTTCTCTCTCTGCCCCCGACAGCCCCGAGCTGGAACGGTCCCTCAGACCTGGCCAGGGGCAGCCCATCCCCCGGCGCCCTTCCCCGGGGCATCCAAGGGCAGGCTCGGCGCCAGCCCCACCCCGCTCGCCACTGCCCGACCATCGTCCTCCCTCGGGGGGCCTGGGCAGGACAGGGACCCGGCTGTGGGAGGCCTCCAGATCTCAGGCCTGGCACACCGTTTACCAGGCTGCTTCCTCCTCTGACGGGGGCCCAGCACACGCCCCAGGAGACTTGGCAGCCGCCCCCAGGGCTCTATCCTCTGGAACTCGTCCCCTTGGAAGGGGCCTGGCCCAGGTGCCAGGTTCGGCTGGTCGGCCAGCCTCCTTTGGAGAAAGCAGGCAAGCCGAGCCAGGCTTGCAGTGGCCCTGGCGTGACACCTGCCACCTCAGGCAGAGGGCCTCCCGCGTGCCCTCCATGGCGGGTTTCTACCCGGAGCCGTGGCCTGGGCACTAGGAAGGCCGGGCCTCCCCGACTCCCGGGAGGAGGGGCTAGCCCAGTTGCGCCCTGGCCACCAAACCCTCTGGTGCCATCTGCCTGTCTCGGCACTTCTGACTCCACAGAGCCTTTCCTACATCTGGGCTGCCTGCCGTGGCAAAGTGCAGGCGTGGGGTGAGGCCATGGTTTTGTCTTTCCAGGAAAAAATGAGCCCCTGGCCGAAGCAGCAGGCCCAGGCAGAGCCTTGAGCTTGAAGCCCAGTAGGTCTGTGGCCCTCAGGGCCAGAGCCATGCTTTCAAGGCAGGGAAGCGGCCTGCAAGCTGAGTGGGAGTGGGGGAGGGGAGGGAGACTGCTGAAGCCGAGTCCAGGAGGGCGGCAATGGAAGAGCTGCAGCTGGGTCAGAGCCTGGAGGGAGGGCGGGGCCTTCACTGAGGACTCCCCCCCCCCCCCCCCGAGGCCAGCCCTAGGCCCCGGCGGTGCGCATGCGCCTTTGGCCTGTGCGGTGTGTGGGGGGTTGAACCCAAGCCCGCAGGGCTCCCGGAGGGGCCAGAGAAAGAAGGGCCCATGGAGAGGTAGGCGAGGTGGGCAGGGGGCGCCACCTTACTCTCCTCAGCTCACTGAGGGAGAGAGAGAGAGACAGAGACAGAGAGAGAGATCCCTGACCTCTGAGTCTCTGCCTCCACCGCTGGCTGGTGCCAACTCACGCGCCATCCCACTTCCAGCCATCACCCCCAAGCCTGCCTCGGGGCCCGCCTCACCACAGAGAGGCCGGTTGGTTCCTGCTCACCTCTGTGCCGTCCCTTCCCGACCTGACCCCAGTGCAGGGGATAAGCTTCAGACAAGTCTTTCCATGTCCCTCTGCATGACAATAGACTTCCTCCCCTCTCCCATTCCACAGTCCCACCCGGGACATCCACCTTTGTCATTAGCTCAGGAGAGGATGCAAGATGAGAATCTCTGCTATTGTGTGGGGAGACTCAGTTTCCCGGGTTTCCCCCATGGACACATGTTCTTCAGCTGGGTCTGATTTTCTCCAGACAAGCTGTCTTGGGAAGGATTTGGCCAGCCCTAAGAACCTGAAGGGAAAGGGCGGAGGGGGGTTCTCTCTCTGCCCCCGACAGCCCCGAGCTGGAACGGTCCCTCAGACCTGGCCAGGGGCAGCCCATCCCCCGGCGCCCTTCCCCGGGGCATCCAAGGGCAGGCTCGGCGCCAGCCCCACCCCGCTCGCCACTGCCCGACCATCGTCCTCCCTCGGGGGGCCTGGGCAGGACAGGGACCCGGCTGTGGGAGGCCTCCAGATCTCAGGCCTGGCACACCGTTTACCAGGCTGCTTCCTCCTCTGACGGGGGCCCAGCACACGCCCCAGGAGACTTGGCAGCCGCCCCCAGGGCTCTATCCTCTGGAACTCGTCCCCTTGGAAGGGGCCTGGCCCAGGTGCCAGGTTCGGCTGGTCGGCCAGCCTCCTTTGGAGAAAGCAGGCAAGCCGAGCCAGGCTTGCAGTGGCCCTGGCGTGACACCTGCCACCTCAGGCAGAGGGCCTCCCGCGTGCCCTCCATGGCGGGTTTCTACCCGGAGCCGTGGCCTGGGCACTAGGAAGGCCGGGCCTCCCCGACTCCCGGGAGGAGGGGCTAGCCCAGTTGCGCCCTGGCCACCAAACCCTCTGGTGCCATCTGCCTGTCTCGGCACTTCTGACTCCACAGAGCCTTTCCTACATCTGGGCTGCCTGCCGTGGCAAAGTGCAGGCGTGGGGTGAGGCCATGGTTTTGTCTTTCCAGGAAAAAATGAGCCCCTGGCCGAAGCAGCAGGCCCAGGCAGAGCCTTGAGCTTGAAGCCCAGTAGGTCTGTGGCCCTCAGGGCCAGAGCCATGCTTTCAAGGCAGGGAAGCGGCCTGCAAGCTGAGTGGGAGTGGGGGAGGGGAGGGAGACTGCTGAAGCCGAGTCCAGGAGGGCGGCGATGGAAGAGCTGCAGCTGGGTCAGAGCCTGGAGGGAGGGCGGGGCCTTCACTGAGGACTCCCCCCCCCCCCCCCCCCGAGGCCAGCCCTAGGCCCCGGCGGTCACGCATGCGCCCTTGGCCTGTGAGGTGTGTGGGGGGTTGAACCCAAGACCGCAGGGCTCCCGGAGCGGCCAGAGAAAGAAGGGCCCATGGAGAGGTAGGCGATGTAGGCAGGGGGCGCCACCTTACTCTCCTCAGCTCCCTGAGGGAGAGAGAGAGAGACAGAGACAGAGAGAGAGATCCCTGACCTCTGAGTCTCTGCCTCCACCGCTGGCTGGTGCCAACTCACGCGCCATCCCACTTCCAGCCATCACCCCCACGCCTGCCCCGGGGCCAGCCCCACCACAGACAGGCCGGTTGGTTCCTGCTCACCTCTGTACCGTCCCTTCCCGACCTGACCCCAGTGCAGGGGATAAGCTTCAGACAAGTATTTCCATGTCCCTCTGCATGACAATAGACTTCCTCCCCTCTCCCATTCCACAGGCCCAACCAGGACATCCACCTTTGTCATTAGCTAAGGAGAGGATGCAAGATGAGAATCTCTGCTATTGTGTGGGGAGACTCAGTTTCCCGGGTTTCCCCCATGGACACATGTTCTTCAGCTGGGTCTGATTTTCTCCAGACAAGCTGTCTTGGGAAGGATTTGGCCAGCCCTAAGCACCTGAAGGGAAAGGGCGGAGGGGGGTTCTCTCTCTGCCCCCGACAGCCCCGAGCTGGGTCGGTCCCTCAGACCTGGCCAGGGGCAGCCCATCCCCCGGCGCCCTTCCCCGGGGCATCCAAGGGCAGGCTCGGCGCCAGCCCCACCCCGCTCGCCACTGCCCGACCATCGTCCTCCCTCGGGGGGCCTGGGCAGGACAGGGACCCGGCTGTGGGAGGCCTCCAGATCTCAGGCCTGGCACACCGTTTACCAGGCTGCTTCCTCCTCTGACGGGGGCCCAGCACACGCCCCAGGAGACTTGGCAGCCGCCCCCAGGGCTCTAGCCTCTGGAACTCGTCCCCTTGGAAGGGGCCTGGCCCAGGTGCCAGGTTCGGCTGGTCGGCCAGCCTCCTTTGGAGAAAGCAGGCAAGCCGAGCCAGGCTTGCAGTGGCCCTGGCGTGACACCTGCCACCTCAGGCAGAGGGCCTCCTGCGTGCCCTCCATGGCGGGTTTCTCCCCGGAGCCGTGGCCTGGGCACTAGGAAGGCCGGGCCTCCCCGACTCCCGGGAGGAGGGGCTAGCCCAGTTGCGCCCTGGCCACCAAACCCTCTGGTGCCATCTGCCTGTCTCGGCACTTCTGACTCCACAGAGCCTTTCCTACATCTGGGCTGCCTGCCGTGGCAAAGTGCAGGCGTGGGGTGAGGCCATGGTTTTGTCTTTCCAGGAAAAAATGAGCCCCTGGCCGAAGCAGCAGGCCCAGGCAGAGCCTTGAGCTTGAAGCCCAGTAGGTCTGTGGCCGTCAGGGCCAGAGCCATGCTTTCAAGGCAGGGAAGCGGCCTGCAAGCTGAGTGGGAGTGGGGGAGGGGAGGGAGACAGCTGAAGCCGAGTCCAGAAGGGCGGCGATGGAAGAGCTGCAGCTGGGTCAGAGCCTGGAGGGAGGGCGGGGCCTTCACTGAGGACCCCCCCCCCCGAGGCCAGCCCTAGGCCCCGGCGGTCACGCATGCGCCCTTGGCCTGTGCGGTGTGTGGGGGGTTGAACCCAAGCCCGCAGGGCTCCCGGAGCGGCCAGAGAAAGAAGGGCCCATGGAGAGGTAGGCGAGGTGGGCAGGGGGCGCCACCTTACTCTCCTCAGCTCCCTGAGGGAGAGAGAGAGAGACAGAGACAGAGAGAGAGATCCCTGACCTCTGAGTCTCTGCCTCCACCGCTGGCTGGTGCCAACTCACGCGCCATCCCACTTCCAGCCATCACCCCCACGCCTGCCCCGGGGCCAGCCCCACCACAGACAGGCCGGTTGGTTCCTGCTCACCTCTGTGCCGTCCCTTCCCGACCTGACCCCAGTGCAGGGGATAAGCTTCAGACAAGTCTTTCCATGTCCCTCTGCATGACAATAGACTTCCTCCCCTCTCCCATTCCACAGGCCCACCCGGGACATCCACCTTTGTCATTAGCTCAGGAGAGGATGCAAGATGAGAATCTCTGCTATTGTGTGGGGAGACTCAGTTTGCCGGGTTTCCCCCATGGACACATGTTCTTCAGCTGTGTCTGATTTTCTCCAGACAAGCTGTCTTGGGAAGGATTTGGCCAGCCCTAAGAACCTGAAGGGAAAGGGCGGAGGGGGGTTCTCTCTCTGCCCCCGACAGCCCCGAGCTGGGTCGGTCCCTCAGACCTGGCCAGGGGCAGCCCATCCCCCGGCGCCCTTCCCCGGGGCATCCAAGGGCAGGCTCGGCGCCAGCCCCACCCCGCTCGCCACTGCCCGACCATCGTCCTCCCTCGGGGGGCCTGGGCAGGACAGGGACCCGGCTGTGGGAGGCCTCCAGATCTCAGGCCTGGCACACCGTTTACCAGGCTTCTTCCTCCTCTGACGGGGGCCCAGCACACGCCCCAGGAGACTTGGCAGCCGCCCCCAGGGCTCTATCCTCTGGAACTCGTCCCCTTGGAAGGGGCCTGGCCCAGGTGCCAGGTTCGGCTGGTCGGCCAGCCTCCTTTGGAGAAAGCAGGCAAGCCGAGCCAGGCTTGCAGTGGCCCTGGCGTGACACCTGCCACCTCAGGCAGAGGGCCTCCCGCGTGCCCTCCATGGCGGGTTTCTACCCGGAGCCGTGGCCTGGGCACTAGGAAGGCCGGGCCTCCCCGACTCCCGGGAGGAGGGGCTAGCCCAGTTGCGCCCTGGCCCCCAAACCCTCTGGTGCCATCTGCCTGTCTCGGCACTTCTGACTCCACAGAGCCTTTCCTACATCTGGGCTGCCTGCCGTGGCAAAGTGCAGGCGTGGGGTGAGGCCATGGTTTTGTCTTTCCAGGAAAAAATGAGCCCCTGGCCGAAGCAGCAGGCCCAGGCAGAGCCTTGAGCTTGAAGCCCAGTAGGTCTGTGGCCCTCAGGGCCAGAGCCATGCTTTCAAGGCAGGGAAGCGGCCTGCAAGCTGAGTGGGAGTGGGGGAGGGGAGGGAGACTGCTGAAGCCGAGTCCAGGAGGGCGGCGATGGAAGAGCTGCAGCTGGGTCAGAGCCTGGAGGGAGGGCGGGGCCTTCACTGAGGACTCCCCCCCCCCCCCGAGGCCAGCCCTAGGCCCCGCCGGTGCGCATGCGCCTTTGGCCTGTGCGGTGTGTGGGGGGTTGAACCCAAGCCCGCAGGGCTCCCGGAGCGGCCAGAGAAAGAAGGGCCCATGGAGAGGTAGGCGAGGTGGGCAGGGGGCGCCACCTTACTCTCCTCAGCTCACTGAGGGAGAGAGAGAGAGACAGAGACAGAGAGAGAGATCCCTGACCTCTGAGTCTCTGCCTCCACCGCTGGCTGGTGCCAACTCACGCGCCATCCCACTTCCAGCCATCACCCCCAAGCCTGCCTCGGGGCCCGCCTCACCACAGAGAGGCCGGTTGGTTCCTGCTCACCTCTGTGCCGTCCCTTCCCGACCTGACCCCAGTGCAGGGGATAAGCTTCAGACAAGTCTTTCCATGTCCCTCTGCATGACAATAGACTTCCTCCCCTCTCCCATTCCACAGTCCCACCCGGGACATCCACCTTTGTCATTAGCTCAGGAGAGGATGCAAGATGAGAATCTCTGCTATTGTGTGGGGAGACTCAGTTTCCCGGGTTTCCCCCATGGACACATGTTCTTCAGCTGGGTCTGATTTTCTCCAGACAAGCTGTCTTGGGAAGGATTTGGCCAGCCCTAAGAACCTGAAGGGAAAGGGCGGAGGGGGGTTCTCTCTCTGCCCCCGACAGCCCCGAGCTGGAACGGTCCCTCAGACCTGGCCAGGGGCAGCCCATCCCCCGGCGCCCTTCCCCGGGGCATCCAAGGGCAGGCTCGGCGCCAGCCCCACCCCGCTCGCCACTGCCCGACCATCGTCCTCCCTCGGGGGGCCTGGGCAGGACAGGGACCCGGCTGTGGGAGGCCTCCAGATCTCAGGCCTGGCACACCGTTTACCAGGCTGCTTCCTCCTCTGACGGGGGCCCAGCACACGCCCCAGGAGACTTGGCAGCCGCCCCCAGGGCTCTATCCTCTGGAACTCGTCCCCTTGGAAGGGGCCTGGCCCAGGTGCCAGGTTCGGCTGGTCGGCCAGCCTCCTTTGGAGAAAGCAGGCAAGCCGAGCCAGGCTTGCAGTGGCCCTGGCGTGACACCTGCCACCTCAGGCAGAGGGCCTCCCGCGTGCCCTCCATGGCGGGTTTCTACCCGGAGCCGTGGCCTGGGCACTAGGAAGGCCGGGCCTCCCCGACTCCCGGGAGGAGGGGCTAGCCCAGTTGCGCCCTGGCCACCAAACCCTCTGGTGCCATCTGCCTGTCTCGGCACTTCTGACTCCACAGAGCCTTTCCTACATCTGGGCTGCCTGCCGTGGCAAAGTGCAGGCGTGGGGTGAGGCCATGGTTTTGTCTTTCCAGGAAAAAATGAGCCCCTGGCCGAAGCAGCAGGCCCAGGCAGAGCCTTGAGCTTGAAGCCCAGTAGGTCTGTGGCCCTCAGGGCCAGAGCCATGCTTTCAAGGCAGGGAAGCGGCCTGCAAGCTGAGTGGGAGTGGGGGAGGGGAGGGAGACTGCTGAAGCCGAGTCCAGGAGGGCGGCGATGGAAGAGCTGCAGCTGGGTCAGAGCCTGGAGGGAGGGCGGGGCCTTCACTGAGGACTCCCCCCCCCCCCCCCCGAGGCCAGCCCTAGGCCCCGGCGGTCACGCATGCGCCCTTGGCCTGTGCGGTGTGTGGGGGGTTGAACCCAAGACCGCAGGGCTCCCGGAGCGGCCAGAGAAAGAAGGGCCCATGGAGAGGTAGGCGATGTAGGCAGGGGGCGCCACCTTACTCTCCTCAGCTCCCTGAGGGAGAGAGAGAGAGACAGAGACAGAGAGAGAGATCCCTGACCTCTGAGTCTCTGCCTCCACCGCTGGCTGGTGCCAACTCACGCGCCATCCCACTTCCAGCCATCACCCCCACGCCTGCCCCGGGGCCAGCCCCACCACAGACAGGCCGGTTGGTTCCTGCTCACCTCTGTACCGTCCCTTCCCGACCTGACCCCAGTGCAGGGGATAAGCTTCAGACAAGTATTTCCATGTCCCTCTGCATGACAATAGACTTCCTCCCCTCTCCCATTCCACAGGCCCAACCAGGACATCCACCTTTGTCATTAGCTAAGGAGAGGATGCAAGATGAGAATCTCTGCTATTGTGTGGGGAGACTCAGTTTCCCGGGTTTCCCCCATGGACACATGTTCTTCAGCTGGGTCTGATTTTCTCCAGACAAGCTGTCTTGGGAAGGATTTGGCCAGCCCTAAGCACCTGAAGGGAAAGGGCGGAGGGGGGTTCTCTCTCTGCCCCCGACAGCCCCGAGCTGGGTCGGTCCCTCAGACCTGGCCAGGGGCAGCCCATCCCCCGGCGCCCTTCCCCGGGGCATCCAAGGGCAGGCTCGGCGCCAGCCCCACCCCGCTCGCCACTGCCCGACCATCGTCCTCCCTCGGGGGGCCTGGGCAGGACAGGGACCCGGCTGTGGGAGGCCTCCAGATCTCAGGCCTGGCACACCGTTTACCAGGCTGCTTCCTCCTCTGACGGGGGCCCAGCACACGCCCCAGGAGACTTGGCAGCCGCCCCCAGGGCTCTAGCCTCTGGAACTCGTCCCCTTGGAAGGGGCCTGGCCCAGGTGCCAGGTTCGGCTGGTCGGCCAGCCTCCTTTGGAGAAAGCAGGCAAGCCGAGCCAGGCTTGCAGTGGCCCTGGCGTGACACCTGCCACCTCAGGCAGAGGGCCTCCTGCGTGCCCTCCATGGCGGGTTTCTCCCCGGAGCCGTGGCCTGGGCACTAGGAAGGCCGGGCCTCCCCGACTCCCGGGAGGAGGGGCTAGCCCAGTTGCGCCCTGGCCACCAAACCCTCTGGTGCCATCTGCCTGTCTCGGCACTTCTGACTCCACAGAGCCTTTCCTACATCTGGGCTGCCTGCCGTGGCAAAGTGCAGGCGTGGGGTGAGGCCATGGTTTTGTCTTTCCAGGAAAAAATGAGCCCCTGGCCGAAGCAGCAGGCCCAGGCAGAGCCTTGAGCTTGAAGCCCAGTAGGTCTGTGTCCGTCAGGGCCAGAGCCATGCTTTCAAGGCAGGGAAGCGGCCTGCAAGCTGAGTGGGAGTGGGGGAGGGGAGGGAGACAGCTGAAGCCGAGTCCAGAAGGGCGGCGATGGAAGAGCTGCAGCTGGGTCAGAGCCTGGAGGGAGGGCGGGGCCTTCACTGAGGACCCCCCCCCCCGAGGCCAGCCCTAGGCCCCGGCGGTCACGCATGCGCCCTTGGCCTGTGCGGTGTGTGGGGGGTTGAACCCAAGCCCGCAGGGCTCCCGGAGCGGCCAGAGAAAGAAGGGCCCATGGAGAGGTAGGCGAGGTGGGCAGGGGGCGCCACCTTACTCTCCTCAGCTCCCTGAGGGAGAGAGAGAGAGACAGAGACAGAGAGAGAGATCCCTGACCTCTGAGTCTCTGCCTCCACCGCTGGCTGGTGCCAACTCACGCGCCATCCCACTTCCAGCCATCACCCCCACGCCTGCCCCGGGGCCAGCCCCACCACAGACAGGCCGGTTGGTTCCTGCTCACCTCTGTGCCGTCCCTTCCCGACCTGACCCCAGTGCAGGGGATAAGCTTCAGACAAGTCTTTCCATGTCCCTCTGCATGACAATAGACTTCCTCCCCTCTCCCATTCCACAGGCCCACCCGGGACATCCACCTTTGTCATTAGCTCAGGAGAGGATGCAAGATGAGAATCTCTGCTATTGTGTGGGGAGACTCAGTTTGCCGGGTTTCCCCCATGGACACATGTTCTTCAGCTGTGTCTGATTTTCTCCAGACAAGCTGTCTTGGGAAGGATTTGGCCAGCCCTAAGAACCTGAAGGGAAAGGGCGGAGGGGGGTTCTCTCTCTGCCCCCGACAGCCCCGAGCTGGGTCGGTCCCTCAGACCTGGCCAGGGGCAGCCCATCCCCCGGCGCCCTTCCCCGGGGCATCCAAGGGCAGGCTCGGCGCCAGCCCCACCCCGCTCGCCACTGCCCGACCATCGTCCTCCCTCGGGGGGCCTGGGCAGGACAGGGACCCGGCTGTGGGAGGCCTCCAGATCTCAGGCCTGGCACACCGTTTACCAGGCTGCTTCCTCCTCTGACGGGGGCCCAGCACACGCCCCAGGAGACTTGGCAGCCGCCCCCAGGGCTCTATCCTCTGGAACTCGTCCCCTTGGAAGGGGCCTGGCCCAGGTGCCAGGTTCGGCTGGTCGGCCAGCCTCCTTTGGAGAAAGCAGGCAAGCCGAGCCAGGCTTGCAGTGGCCCTGGCGTGACACCTGCCACCTCAGGCAGAGGGCCTCCCGCGTGCCCTCCATGGCGGGTTTCTACCCGGAGCCGTGGCCTGGGCACTAGGAAGGCCGGGCCTCCCCGACTCCCGGGAGGAGGGGCTAGCCCAGTTGCGCCCTGGCCCCCAAACCCTCTGGTGCCATCTGCCTGTCTCGGCACTTCTGACTCCACAGAGCCTTTCCTACATCTGGGCTGCCTGCCGTGGCAAAGTGCAGGCGTGGGGTGAGGCCATGGTTTTGTCTTTCCAGGAAAAAATGAGCCCCTGGCCGAAGCAGCAGGCCCAGGCAGAGCCTTGAGCTTGAAGCCCAGTAGGTCTGTGGCCCTCAGGGCCAGAGCCATGCTTTCAAGGCAGGGAAGCGGCCTGCAAGCTGAGTGGGAGTGGGGGAGGGGAGGGAGACTGCTGAAGCCGAGTCCAGGAGGGCGGCGATGGAAGAGCTGCAGCTGGGTCAGAGCCTGGAGGGAGGGCGGGGCCTTCACTGAGGACTCCCCCCCCCCCCCGAGGCCAGCCCTAGGCCCCGCCGGTGCGCATGCGCCTTTGGCCTGTGCGGTGTGTGGGGGGTTGAACCCAAGCCCGCAGGGCTCCCGGAGCGGCCAGAGAAAGAAGGGCCCATGGAGAGGTAGGCGAGGTGGGCAGGGGGCGCCACCTTACTCTCCTCAGCTCACTGAGGGAGAGAGAGAGAGACAGAGACAGAGAGAGAGATCCCTGACCTCTGAGTCTCTGCCTCCACCGCTGGCTGGTGCCAACTCACGCGCCATCCCACTTCCAGCCATCACCCCCAAGCCTGCCTCGGGGCCCGCCTCACCACAGAGAGGCCGGTTGGTTCCTGCTCACCTCTGTGCCGTCCCTTCCCGACCTGACCCCAGTGCAGGGGATAAGCTTCAGACAAGTCTTTCCATGTCCCTCTGCATGACAATAGACTTCCTCCCCTCTCCCATTCCACAGGCCCACCCGGGACATCCACCTTTGTCATTAGCTCAGGAGAGGATGCAAGATGAGAATCTCTGCTATTGTGTGGGGAGACTCAGTTTCCCGGGTTTCCCCCATGGACACATGTTCTTCAGCTGGGTCTGATTTTCTCCAGACAAGCTGTCTTGGGAAGGATTTGGCCAGCCCTAAGAACCTGAAGGGAAAGGGCGGAGGGGGGTTCTCTCTCTGCCCCCGACAGCCCCGAGCTGGAACGGTCCCTCAGACCTGGCCAGGGGCAGCCCATCCCCCGGCGCCCTTCCCCGGGGCATCCAAGGGCAGGCTCGGCGCCAGCCCCACCCCGCTCGCCACTGCCCGACCATCGTCCTCCCTCGGGGGGCCTGGGCAGGACAGGGACCCGGCTGTGGGAGGCCTCCAGATCTCAGGCCTGGCACACCGTTTACCAGGCTGCTTCCTCCTCTGACGGGGGCCCAGCACACGCCCCAGGAGACTTGGCAGCCGCCCCCAGGGCTCTATCCTCTGGAACTCGTCCCCTTGGAAGGGGCCTGGCCCAGGTGCCAGGTTCGGCTGGTCGGCCAGCCTCCTTTGGAGAAAGCAGGCAAGCCGAGCCAGGCTTGCAGTGGCCCTGGCGTGACACCTGCCACCTCAGGCAGAGGGCCTCCCGCGTGCCCTCCATGGCGGGTTTCTACCCGGAGCCGTGGCCTGGGCACTAGGAAGGCCGGGCCTCCCCGACTCCCGGGAGGAGGGGCTAGCCCAGTTGCGCCCTGGCCACCAAACCCTCTGGTGCCATCTGCCTGTCTCGGCACTTCTGACTCCACAGAGCCTTTCCTACATCTGGGCTGCCTGCCGTGGCAAAGTGCAGGCGTGGGGTGAGGCCATGGTTTTGTCTTTCCAGGAAAAAATGAGCCCCTGGCCGAAGCAGCAGGCCCAGGCAGAGCCTTGAGCTTGAAGCCCAGTAGGTCTGTGGCCCTCAGGGCCAGAGCCATGCTTTCAAGGCAGGGAAGCGGCCTGCAAGCTGAGTGGGAGTGGGGGAGGGGAGGGAGACTGCTGAAGCCGAGTCCAGGAGGGCGGCGATGGAAGAGCTGCAGCTGGGTCAGAGCCTGGAGGGAGGGCGGGGCCTTCACTGAGGACCCCCCCCCCCCCCGAGGCCAGCCCTAGGCCCCGGCGGTGCGCATGCGCCTTTGGCCTGTGCGGTGTGTGGGGGGTTGAACCCAAGCCCGCAGGGCTCCCGGAGCGGCCAGAGAAAGAAGGGCCCATGGAGAGGTAGGCGAGGTGGGCAGGGGGCGCCACCTTACTCTCCTCAGCTCACTGAGGGAGAGAGAGAGAGACAGAGACAGAGAGAGAGATCCCTGACCTCTGAGTCTCTGCCTCCACCGCTGGCTGGTGCCAACTCACGCGCCATCCCACTTCCAGCCATCACCCCCAAGCCTGCCTCGGGGCCCGCCTCACCACAGAGAGGCCGGTTGGTTCCTGCTCACCTCTGTGCCGTCCCTTCCCGACCTGACCCCAGTGCAGGGGATAAGCTTCAGACAAGTCTTTCCATGTCCCTCTGCATGACAATAGACTTCCTCCCCTCTCCCATTCCACAGTCCCACCCGGGACATCCACCTTTGTCATTAGCTCAGGAGAGGATGCAAGATGAGAATCTCTGCTATTGTGTGGGGAGACTCAGTTTCCCGGGTTTCCCCCATGGACACATGTTCTTCAGCTGGGTCTGATTTTCTCCAGACAAGCTGTCTTGGGAAGGATTTGGCCAGCCCTAAGAACCTGAAGGGAAAGGGCGGAGGGGGGTTCTCTCTCTGCCCCCGACAGCCCCGAGCTGGATCGGTCCCTCAGACCTGGCCAGGGGCAGCCCATCCCCCGGCGCCCTTCCCCGGGGCATCCAAGGGCAGGCTCGGCGCCAGCCCCACCCCGCTCGCCACTGCCCGACCATCGTCCTCCCTCGGGGGGCCTGGGCAGGACAGGGACCCGGCTGTGGGAGGCCTCCAGATCTCAGGCCTGGCACACCGTTTACCAGGCTGCTTCCTCCTCTGACGGGGGCCCAGCACACGCCCCAGGAGACTTGGCAGCCGCCCCCAGGGCTCTATCCTCTGGAACTCGTCCCCTTGGAAGGGGCCTGGCCCAGGTGCCAGGTTCGGCTGGTCGGCCAGCCTCCTTTGGAGAAAGCAGGCAAGCCGAGCCAGGCTTGCAGTGGCCCTGGCGTGACACCTGCCACCTCAGGCAGAGGGCCTCCCGCGTGCCCTCCATGGCGGGTTTCTCCCCGGAGCCGTGGCCTGGGCACTAGGAAGGCCGGGCCTCCCCGACTCCCGGGAGGAGGGGCTAGCCCAGTTGCGCCCTGGCCCCCAAACCCTCTGGTGCCATCTGCCTGTCTCGGCACTTCTGACTCCACAGAGCCTTTCCTACATCTGGGCTGCCTGCCGTGGCAAAGTGCAGGCGTGGGGTGAGGCCATGGTTTTGTCTTTCCAGGAAAAAATGAGACCCTGGCCGAAGCAGCAGGCCCAGGCAGAGCCTTGAGCTTGAAGCCCAGTAGGTCTGTGGCCCTCAGGGCCAGAGCCATGCTTTCAAGGCAGGCAAGCGACCTGCAAGCTGAGTGGGAGTGGGGGAGTGGAGGGAGACAGCTGAAGCCGAGTCCAGAAGGGCGGCGATGGAAGAGCTGCAGCTGGGTCAGAGCCTGGAGGGAGGGCGGGGCCTTCACTGAGGACCCCCCCCCCGAGGCCAGCCCTAGGCCCCGGCGGTGCGCATGCGCCTTTGGCCTGTGCGGTGTGTGGGGGGTTGAACCCAAGCCCGCAGGGCTCCCGGAGCGGCCAGAGAAAGAAGGGCCCATGGAGAGGTAGGCGAGGTGGGCAGGGGGCGCCACCTTACTCTCCTCAGCTCACTGAGGGAGAGAGAGAGAGACAGAGACAGAGAGAGAGATCCCTGACCTCTGAGTCTCTGCCTCCACCGCTGGCTGGTGCCAACTCACGCGCCATCCCACTTCCAGCCATCACCCCCAAGCCTGCCTCGGGGCCCGCCTCACCACAGAGAGGCCGGTTGGTTCCTGCTCACCTCTGTGCCGTCCCTTCCCGACCTGACCCCAGTGCAGGGGATAAGCTTCAGACAAGTCTTTCCATGTCCCTCTGCATGACAATAGACTTCCTCCCCTCTCCCATTCCACAGTCCCACCCGGGACATCCACCTTTGTCATTAGCTCAGGAGAGGATGCAAGATGAGAATCTCTGCTATTGTGTGGGGAGACTCAGTTTCCCGGGTTTCCCCCATGGACACATGTTCTTCAGCTGGGTCTGATTTTCTCCAGACAAGCTGTCTTGGGAAGGATTTGGCCAGCCCTAAGAACCTGAAGGGAAAGGGCGGAGGGGGGTTCTCTCTCTGCCCCCGACAGCCCCGAGCTGGATCGGTCCCTCAGACCTGGCCAGGGGCAGCCCATCCCTCGGCGCCCTTCCCCGGGGCATCCAAGGGCAGGCTCGGCGCCAGCCCCACCCCGCTCGCCACTGCCCGACCATCGTCCTCCCTCGGGGGGCCTGGGCAGGACAGGGACCCGGCTGTGGGAGGCCTCCAGATCTCAGGCCTGGCACACCGTTTACCAGGCTGCTTCCTCCTCTGACGGGGGCCCAGCACACGCCCCAGGAGACTTGGCAGCCGCCCCCAGGGCTCTAGCCTCTGGAACTCGTCCCCTTGGAAGGGGCCTGGCCCAGGTGCCAGGTTCGGCTGGTCGGCCAGCCTCCTTTGGAGAAAGCAGGCAAACCGAGCCAGGCTTGCAGTGGCCCTGGCGTGACACCTGCCACCTCAGGCAGAGGGCCTCCCGCGTGCCCTCCATGGCGGGTTTCTCCCCGGAGCCGTGGCCTGGGCACTAGGAAGGCCGGGCCTCCCCGACTCCCGGGAGGAGGGGCTAGCCCAGTTGCGCCCTGGCCACCAAACCCTCTGGTGCCATCTGCCTGTCTCGGCACTTCTGACTCCACAGAGCCTTTCCTACATCTGGGCTGCCTGCCGTGGCAAAGTGCAGGCGTGGGGTGAGGCCATGGTTTTGTCTTTCCAGGAAAAAATGAGCCCCTGGCCGAAGCAGCAGGCCCAGGCAGAGCCTTGAGCTTGAAGCCCAGTAGGTCTGTGGCCCTCAGGGCCAGAGCCATGCTTTCAAGGCAGGGAAGGGGCCTGCAAGCTGAGTGGGAGTGTGGGAGGGGAGGGAGACTGCTGAAGCCGAGTCCAGGAGGGCGGCGATGGAAGAGCTGCAGCTGGGTCAGAGCCTGGAGGGAGGGCGGGGCCTTCACTGAGGACTCCCCCCCCCCCCCCCCGAGGCCAGCCCTAGGCCCAGGCGGTCACGCATGCGCCCTTGGCTTGTGCGGTGTGTGGGGGGTTGAACCCAAGCCCGCAGGGCTCCCGGAGCGGCCAGAGAAAGAAGGGCCCATGGAGAGGTAGGCGAGGTGGGCAGGGGGCGCCACCTTACTCTCCTCAGCTCCCTGAGGGAGAGAGAGAGAGACAGAGACAGAGAGAGAGATCCCTGACCTCTGAGTCTCTGCCTCCACCGCTGGCTGGTGCCAACTCACGCGCCATCCCACTTCCAGCCATCACCCCCACGCCTGCCCCGGGGCCAGCCCCACCACAGACAGGCCAGTTGGTTCCTGCTCACCTCCGTGCTGTCCCTTCCCGACCTGACCCCAGTGCAGGGGATAAGCTTCAGACAAGTCTTTCCATGTCCCTCTGCATGACAATAGACTTCCTCCCCTCTCCCATTCCACAGGCCCACCCGGGACATCCACCTTTGTCATTAGCTCAGGAGAGGATGCAAGATGAGAATCTCTGCTATTGTGTGGGGAGACTCAGTTTCCCGGGTTTCCCCCATGGACACATGTTCTTCAGCTGGGTCTGATTTTCTCCAGACAAGCTGTCTTGGGAAGGATTTGGCCAGCCCTAAAAACCTGAAGGGAAAGGGCGGAGGGGGGTTCTCTCTCTGCCCCCGACAGCCCCGAGCTGGATCGGTCCCTCAGACATGGCCAGGCACAGCCCATCCCCCGGCGCCCTTCCCCGGGGCATCCAAGGGCAGGCTCGGCGCCAGCCCCACCCCGCTCGCCACTGCCCGACCATCGTCCTCCCTCGGGGGGCCTGAGCAGGACAGGGACCCGGCTGTGGGAGGCCTCCAGATCTCAGGCCTGGCACACCGTTTACCAGGCTGCTTCCTCCTCTGACGGGGGCCCAGCACACGCCCCAGGAGACTTGGCAGCCGCCCCCAGGGCTCTAGCCTCTGGAACTCGTCCCCTTGGAAGGGGCCTGGCCCAGGTGCCAGGTTCGGCTGGTCGGCCAGCCTCCTTTGGAGAAAGCAGGCAAGCCGAGCCAGGCTTGCAGTGGCCCTGGCGTGACACCTGCCACCTCAGGCAGAGGGCCTCCCGCGTGCCCTCCATGGCGGGTTTCTCCCCGGAGCCGTGGCCTGGGCACTAGGAAGGCCGGGCCTCCCCGACTCCCGGGAGGAGGGGCTAGCCCAGTTGCGCCCTGGCCACCAAACCCTCTGGTGCCATCTGCCTGTCTCGGCACTTCTGACTCCACAGAGCCTTTCCTACATCTGGGCTGCCTGCCGTGGCAAAGTGCAGGCGTGGGGTGAGGCCATGGTTTTGTCTTTCCAGGAAAAAATGAGCCCCTGGCCGAAGCAGCAGGCCCAGGCAGAGCCTTGAGCTTGAAGCCCAGTAGGTCTGTGGCCCTCAGGGCCAGAGCCATGCTTTCAAGGCAGGGAAGCGGCCTGCAAGCTGAGTGGGAGTGGGGGAGGGGAGGGAGACAGCTGAAGCCGAGTCCAGAAGGGCGGCGATGGAAGAGCTGCAGCTGGGTCAGAGCCTGGAGGGAGGGCGGGGCCTTCACTGAGGACCCCCCCCCTGAGGCCAGCCCTAGGCCCCGGCGGTCACGCATGCGCCCTTGGCCTGTGCGGTGTGTGGGGGGTTGAACCCAAGCCCGCAGGGCTCCCGGAGCGGCCAGAGAAAGAAGGGCCCATGGAGAGGTAGGCGATGTGGGCAGGGGGCGCCACCTTACTCTCCTCAGCTCCCTGAGGGAGAGAGAGAGAGACAGAGACAGAGAGAGAGATCCCTGACCTCTGAGTCTCTGCCTCCACCGCTGGCTGGTGCCAACTCACGCGCCATCCCACTTCCAGCCATCACCCCCACGCCTGCCCCGGGGCCAGCCCCACCACAGACAGGCCGGTTGTTTCCTGCTCACCTCTGTGCTGTCCCTTCCCGACCTGACCCCAGTGCAGGGGATAAGCTTCAGACAAGTCTTTCCATGTCCCTCTGCATGACAATAGACTTCCTCCCCTCTCCCATTCCACAGGCCCACCCGGGACATCCACCTTTGTCATTAGCTCAGTAGAGGATGCAAGATGAGAATCTCTGCTATTGTGTGGGGAGACTCAGTTTCCCGGGTTTCCCCCATGGACACATGTTCTTCAGCTGGGTCTGATTTTCTCCAGACAAGCTGTCTTGGGAAGGATTTGGCCAGCCCTAAGAAGCTGAAGGGAAAGGGCGGAGGGGGGTTCTCTCTCTGCCCCCGACAGCCCCGAGCTGGGTCGGTCCCTCAGACCTGGCCAGGGGCAGCCCATCCCCCGGCGCCCTTCCCCGGGGCATCCAAGGGCAGGCTCGGCGCCAGCCCCACCCCGCTCGCCACTGCCCGACCATCGTCCTCCCTCGGGGGGCCTGGGCAGGACAGGGACCCGGCTGTGGGAGGCCTCCAGATCTCAGGCCTGGCACACCGTTTACCAGGCTGCTTCCTCCTCTGACGGGGGCCCAGCACACGCCCCAGGAGACTTGGCAGCCGCCCCCAGGGCTCTAGCCTCTGGAACTCGTCCCCTTGGAAGGGGCCTGGCCCAGGTGCCAGGTTCGGCTGGTCGGCCAGCCTCCTTTGGAGAAAGCAGGCAAGCCGAGCCAGGCTTGCAGTGGCCCTGGCGTGACACCTGCCACCTCAGGCAGAGGGCCTCCCGCGTGCCCTCCATGGCGGGTTTCTCCCCGGAGCCGTGGCCTGGGCACTAGGAAGGCCGGGCCTCCCCGACTCCCGGGAGGAGGGGCTAGCCCAGTTGCGCCCTGGCCCCCAAACCCTCTGGTGCCATCTGCCTGTCTCGCCACTTCTGACTCCACAGAGCCTTTCCTACATCTGGGCTGCCTGCCCTGGCAATGTGCAGGCATGGGGTGAGGCCATGGTTTTGTCTTTCCAGGAAAAAATGAGCCCCTGGCAGAAGCAGCAGGCCCAGGCAGAGCCTTGAGCTTGAAGCCCAGTAGGTCTGTGGCCCTCAGGGCCAGAGCCATGCTTTCAAGGCAGGGAAGCGGCCTGCAAGCTGAGTGGGAGTGGGGGAGGGGAGGGAAACAGCTGAAGCCGAGTCCAGAAGGGCGGCGATGGAAGAGCTGCAGCTGGGTCAGAGACTGGAGGGAGGGCGGGGCCTTCACTGAGGACCCCCCCCCCAGGCCAGCCCTAGGCCCCGGCGGTCACGCATGCGCCCTTGGCCTGTGCGGTGTGTGGGGGGTTGAACCCAAGCCCGCAGGGCTCCCGGAGCGGCCAGAGAAAGAAGGGCCCATGGAGAGGTAGGCGAGGTGGGCAGGGGGCGCCACCTTACTCTCCTCAGCTCCCTGAGAGAGAGAGAGAGAGACAGAGACAGAGAGAGAGATCCCTGACCTCTGAGTCTCTGCCTCCACCGCTGGCTGGTGCCAACTCACGCGCCATCCCACTTCCAGCCATCACCCCCATGCCTGCCTCTGGGCAAGCCCCACCACAGACAGGCCGGTTGGTTCCTGCTCACCTCTGTGCCGTCCCTTCCAGACCTGACCCCAGTGCAGGGGATAAGCTTCAGACAAGTATTTCCATGTCCCTCTGCATGACAATACACTTCCTCCCCTCTCCCATTCCACAGGCCCACCCGGGACATCCACCTTTGTCATTAGCTCAGGAGAGGATGCAAGATGAGAATCTCTGCTATTGTGTGGGGAGACTCAGTTTCCCGGGTTTCCCCCATGGACACATGTTCTTCAGCTGGGTCTGATTTTCTCCAGACAAGCTGTCTTGGGAAGGATTTGGCCAGCCCTAAGAACCTGAAGGGAAAGGGCGGAGGGGGGTTCTCTCTCTGCCCCCGACAGCCCCGAGCTGGGTCGGTCCCTCAGACCTGGCCAGGGGCAGCCCATCCCCCGGCGCCCTTCCCCAGGGCATCCAAGGGCAGGCTCGGCGCCAGCCCCACCCCGCTCGCCACTGCCCGACCATCGTCCTCCCTCGGGGGTCCTGGGCAGGACAGGGACCCGGCTGTGGGAGGCCTCCAGATCTCAGGCCTGGCACACCGTTTACCAGGCTGCTTCCTCCTCTGACGGGGGCCCAGCACACGCCCCAGGAGACTTGGCAGCCGCCCCCAGGGCTCTAGCCTCTGGAACTCGTCCCCTTGGAAGGGGCCTGGCCCAGGTGCCAGGTTCGGCTGGTCGGCCAGCCTCCTTTGGAGAAAGCAGGCAAGCCGAGCCAGGCTTGCAGTGGCCCTGGCGTGACACCTGCCACCTCAGGCAGAGGGCCTCCCGCGTGCCCTCCATGGCGGGTTTCTCCCCGGAGCCGTGGCCTGGGCACTAGGAAGGCCGGGCCTCCCCGACTCCCGGGAGGAGGGGCTAGCCCAGTTGCGCCCTGGCCCCCAAACCCTCTGGTGCCATCTGCCTGTCTCGGCACTTCTGACTCCACAGAGCCTTTCCTACATCTGGGCTGCCTGCCGTGGCAAAGTGCAGGCGTGGGGTGAGGCCATGGTTTTGTCTGTCCAGGAAAAAATGAGCCCCTGGCCGAAGCAGCAGGCCCAGGCAGAGCCTTGAGCTTGAAGCCCAGTAGGTCTGTGGCCCTCAGGGCCAGAGCCATGCTTTCAAGGCAGGGAAGCGGCCTGCAAGCTGAGTGGGAGTGGGGGAGGGGAGGGAGACAGCTGAAGCCCAGTCCAGAAGGGCAGCGATGGAAGAGGTGCAGCTGGGTCAGAGCCTGGAGGGAGGGCGGGGCCTTCACTGAGGACCCCCCCCCCCCCCGAGGCCAGCCCTAGGCCCCGGCGGTCACGCATGCGCCCTTGGCCTGTGCGGTGTGTGGGGGGTTGAACCCAAGCCCGCAGGGCTCCCGGAGCGCCCAGAGAAAGAAGGGCCCATGGAGAGGTAGGCGAGGTGGGCAGGGGGCGCCACCTTACTCTCCTCAGCTCCCTGAGGGAGAGAGAGAGAGACAGAGACAGAGAGAGAGATCCCTGACCTCTGAGTCTCTGCCTCCACCGCTGGCTGGTGCCAACTCACGCGCCATCCCACTTCCAGCCATCACCCCCACGCCTGCCTAGGGGCCCGCCTCACCACAGACAGGCCGGTTGGTTCCTGCTCACCTCTGTGCAGTCCCTTCCCGACCTGACCCCAGTGCAGGGGATAAGCTTCAGACAAGTATTTCCATGTCCCTCTGCATGACAATAGACTTCCTCCCCTCTCCCATTCCACAGGCCCACCCGGGACATCCACCTTTGTCATTAGCTCAGGAGAGGATGCAAGATGAGAATCTCTGCTATTGTGTGGGGAGACTCAGTTTCCCGGGTTTCCCCCATGGACACATGTTCTTCAGCTGGGTCTGATTTTCTCCAGACAAGCTGTCTTGGGAAGGATTTGGCCAGCCCTAAGAACCTGAAGGGAAAGGGCGGAGGGGGGTTCTCTCTCTGCCCCCGACAGCCCCGAGCTGGATCGGTCCCTCAGACCTGGCCAGGCGCAGCCCATCCCCCGGCGCCCTTCCCCGGGGCATCCAAGGGCAGGCTCGGCGCCAGCCCCACCCCGCTCGCCACTGCCCGACCATCGTCCTCCCTCGGGGGGTCTGGGCAGGACAGGGACCCGGCTGTGGGAGGCCTCCAGATCTCAGGCCTGGCACACCGTTTACCAGGCTGCTTCCTCCTCTGACGGGGGCCCAGCACACGCCCCAGGAGACTTGGCAGCCGCCCCCAGGGCTCTATCCTCTGGAACTCGTCCCCTTGGAAGGGGCCTGGCCCAGGTGCCAGGTTCGGCTGGTCGGCCAGCCTCCTTTGGAGAAAGCAGGCAAGCCGAGCCAGGCTTGCAGTGGCCCTGGCGTGACACCTGCCACCTCAGGCAGAGGGCCTCCCGCGTGCCCTCCATGGCGGGTTTCTCCCCGGAGCCGTGGCCTGGGCACTAGGAAGGCCGGGCCTCCCCGACTCCCGGGAGGAGGGGCTAGCCCAGTTGCGCCCTGGCCCCCAAACCCTCTGGTGCCATCTGCCTGTCTCGGCACTTCTGACTCCACAGAGCCTTTCCTACATCTGGGCTGCCTGCCGTGGCAATGTGCAGGCATGGGGTGAGGCCATGGTTTTGTCTTTCCAGGAAAAAATGAGCCCCTGGCCGAAGCAGCAGGCCCAGGCAGAGCCTTGAGCTTGAAGCCCAGTAGGTCTGTGGCCCTCAGGGCCAGAGCCATGCTTTCAAGGCAGGGAAGCGGCCTGCAAGCTGAGTGGGAGTGGGGGAGGGGAGGGAGACAGCTGAAGCCGAGTCCAGAAGGGCGGCGATGGAAGAGCTGCAGCTGGGTCAGAGCCTGGAGGGAGGGCGGGGCCTTCACTGAGGACCCCCCCCCTGAGGCCAGCCCTAGGCCCCGGCGGTCACGCATGCGCCCTTGGCCTGTGCGGTGTGTGGGGGGTTGAACCCAAGCCCGCAGGGCTCCCGGAGCGGCCAGAGAAAGAAGGGCCCATGGAGAGGTAGGCGATGTGGGCAGGGGGCGCCACCTTACTCTCCTCAGCTCCCTGAGGGAGAGAGAGAGAGACAGAGACAGAGAGAGAGATCCCTGACCTCTGAGTCTCTGCCTCCACCGCTGGCTGGTGCCAACTCACGCGCCATCCCACTTCCAGCCATCACCCCCACGCCTGCCCCGGGGCCAGCCCCACCACAGACAGGCCGGTTGTTTCCTGCTCACCTCTGTGCCGTCCCTTCCCGACCTGACCCCAGTGCAGGGGATAAGCTTCAGACAAGTCTTTCCATGTCCCTCTGCATGACAATAGACTTCCTCCCCTCTCCCATTCCACAGGCCCACCCGGGACATCCACCTTTGTCATTAGCTCAGGAGAGGATGCAAGATGAGAATCTCTGCTATTGTGTGGGGAGACTCAGTTTCCCGGGTTTCCCCCATGGACACATGTTCTTCAGCTGGGTCTGATTTTCTCCAGACAAGCTGTCTTGGGAAGGATTTGGCCAGCCCTAAGAAGCTGAAGGGAAAGGGCGGAGGGGGGTTCTCTCTCTGCCCCCGACAGCCCCGAGCTGGGTCGGTCCCTCAGACCTGGCCAGGGGCAGCCCATCCCCCGGCGCCCTTCCCCGGGGCATCCAAGGGCAGGCTCGGCGCCAGCCCCACCCCGCTCGCCACTGCCCGACCATCGTCCTCCCTCGGGGGGCCTGGGCAGGACAGGGACCCGGCTGTGGGAGGCCTCCAGATCTCAGGCCTGGCACACCGTTTACCAGGCTGCTTCCTCCTCTGACGGGGGCCCAGCACACGCCCCAGGAGACTTGGCAGCCGCCCCCAGGGCTCTAGCCTCTGGAACTCGTCCCCTTGGAAGGGGCCTGGCCCAGGTGCCAGGTTCGGCTGGTCGGCCAGCCTCCTTTGGAGAAAGCAGGCAAGCCGAGCCAGGCTTGCAGTGGCCCTGGCGTGACACCTGCCACCTCAGGCAGAGGGCCTCCCGCGTGCCCTCCATGGCGGGTTTCTCCCCGGAGCCGTGGCCTGGGCACTAGGAAGGCCGGGCCTCCCCGACTCCCGGGAGGAGGGGCTAGCCCAGTTGCGCCCTGGCCCCCAAACCCTCTGGTGCCATCTGCCTGTCTCGCCACTTCTGACTCCACAGAGCCTTTCCTACATCTGGGCTGCCTGCCCTGGCAATGTGCAGGCATGGGGTGAGGCCATGGTTTTGTCTTTCCAGGAAAAAATGAGCCCCTGGCAGAAGCAGCAGGCCCAGGCAGAGCCTTGAGCTTGAAGCCCAGTAGGTCTGTGGCCCTCAGGGCCAGAGCCATGCTTTCAAGGCAGGGAAGCGGCCTGCAAGCTGAGTGGGAGTGGGGGAGGGGAGGGAAACAGCTGAAGCCGAGTCCAGAAGGGCGGCGATGGAAGAGCTGCAGCTGGGTCAGAGCCTGGAGGGAGGGCGGGGCCTTCACTGAGGACCCCCCCCCCAGGCCAGCCCTAGGCCCCGGCGGTCACGCATGCGCCCTTGGCCTGTGCGGTGTGTGGGGGGTTGAACCCAAGCCCGCAGGGCTCCCGGAGCGGCCAGAGAAAGAAGGGCCCATGGAGAGGTAGGCGAGGTGGGCAGGGGGCGCCACCTTACTCTCCTCAGCTCCCTGAGAGAGAGAGAGAGAGACAGAGACAGAGAGAGAGATCCCTGACCTCTGAGTCTCTGCCTCCACCGCTGGCTGGTGCCAACTCACGCGCCATCCCACTTCCAGCCATCACCCCCATGCCTGCCTCTGGGCAAGCCCCACCACAGACAGGCCGGTTGGTTCCTGCTCACCTCTGTGCCGTCCCTTCCCGACCTGACCCCAGTGCAGGGGATAAGCTTCAGACAAGTATTTCCATGTCCCTCTGCATGATAATACACTTCCTCCCCTCTCCCATTCCACAGGCCCACCCGGGACATCCACCTTTGTCATTAGCTCAGGAGAGGATGCAAGATGAGAATCTCTGCTATTGTGTGGGGAGACTCAGTTTCCCGGGTTTCCCCCATGGACACATGTTCTTCAGCTGGGTCTGATTTTCTCCAGACAAGCTGTCTTGGGAAGGATTTGGCCAGCCCTAAGAACCTGAAGGGAAAGGGCGGAGGGGGGTTCTCTCTCTGCCCCCGACAGCCCCGAGCTGGGTCGGTCCCTCAGACCTGGCCAGGGGCAGCCCATCCCCCGGCGCCCTTCCCCGGGGCATCCAAGGGCATGCTCGGCGCCAGCCCCACCCCGCTCGCCACTGCCCGACCATCGTCCTCCCTCGGGGGGCCTGGGCAGGACAGGGCCCCGGCTGTGGGAGGCCTCCAGATCTCAGGCCTGGCACACCGTTTACCAGGCTGCTTCCTCCTCTGACGGGGGCCCAGCACACGCCCCAGGAGACTTGGCAGCCGCCCCCAGGGCTCTAGCCTCTGGAACTCGTCCCCTTGGAAGGGGCCTGGCCCAGGTGCCAGGTTCGGCTGGTCGGCCAGCCTCCTTTGGAGAAAGCAGGCAAGCCGAGCCAGGCTTGCAGTGGCCCTGGCGTGACACCTGCCACCTCAGGCAGAGGGCCTCCTGCGTGCCCTCCATGGCGGGTTTCTCCCCGGAGCCGTGGCCTGGGCACTAGGAAGGCCGGGCCTCCCCGACTCCCGGGAGGAGGGGCTAGCCCAGTTGCGCCCTGGCCACCAAACCCTCTGGTGCCATCTGCCTGTCTCGGCACTTCTGACTCCACAGAGCCTTTCCTACATCTGGGCTGCCTGCCATGGCAATGTGCAGGCATGGGGTGAGGCCATGGTTTTGTCTTTCCAGGAAAAAATGAGCCCCTGGCCGAAGCAGCAGGCCCAGGCAGAGCCTTGAGCTTGAAGCCCAGTAGGTCTGTGGCCCTCAGGGCCAGAGCCATGCTTTCAAGGCAGGGAAGCGGCCTGCAAGCTGAGTGGGAGTGGGGGAGGGGAGGGAGACAGCTGAAGCCGAGTTCAGAAGGGCGGCGATGGAAGAGCTGCAGCTGGGTCAGAGCCTGGAGGGAGGGCGGGGCCTTCACTGAGGACCCCCCCCCCCCCCGAGGCCAGCCCTAGGCCCCGGCTGTCACGCATGCGCCCTTGGCCTGTGCGGTGTGTGGGGGGTTGAACCCAAGCCCGCAGGGCTCCCGGAGCGGCCAGAGAAAGAAGGGCCCATGGAGAGGTAGGCGATGTGGGCAGGGGGCGCCACCTTACTCTCCTCAGCTCCCTGAGAGAGAGAGAGAGAGACAGAGACAGAGAGAGAGATCCCTGACCTCTGAGTCTCTGCCTCCACCGCTGGCTGGTGCCAACTCACGCGCCATCCCACTTCCAGCCATCACCCCCACGCCTGCCCCGGGGCCAGCCCCACCACATACAGGCTGGTTGGTTCCTGCTCACCTCTGTGCCTTCCCTTCCAGACCTGACCCCAGTGCAGGGGATAAGCTTCAGACAAGTATTTCCATGTCCCTCTGCATGACAATACACTTCCTCCCCTCTCCCATTCCACAGGCCCACCCGGGACATCCACCTTTGTCATTAGCTCAGGAGAGGATGCAAGATGAGAATCTCTGCTATTGTGTGGGGAGACTCAGTTTCCCGGGTTTCCCCCATGGACACATGTTCTTCAGCTGGGTCTGATTTTCTCCAGACAAGCTGTCTTGGGAAGGATTTGGCCAGCCCTAAGAACCTGAAGGGAAAGGGCGGAGGGGGGTTCTCTCTCTGCCCCCGACAGCCCCGAGCTGGGTCGGTCCCTCAGACCTGGCCAGGGGCAGCCCATCCCCCGGCGCCCTTCCCCAGGGCATCCAAGGGCAGGCTCGGCGCCAGCCCCACCCCGCTCGCCACTGCCCGACCATCGTCCTCCCTCGGGGGTCCTGGGCAGGACAGGGACCCGGCTGTGGGAGGCCTCCAGATCTCAGGCCTGGCACACCGTTTACCAGGCTGCTTCCTCCTCTGACGGGGGCCCAGCACACGCCCCAGGAGACTTGGCAGCCGCCCCCAGGGCTCTAGCCTCTGGAACTCGTCCCCTTGGAAGGGGCCTGGCCCAGGTGCCAGGTTCGGCTGGTCGGCCAGCCTCCTTTGGAGAAAGCAGGCAAGCCGAGCCAGGCTTGCAGTGGCCCTGGCGTGACACCTGCCACCTCAGGCAGAGGGCCTCCCGCGTGCCCTCCATGGCGGGTTTCTCCCCGGAGCCGTGGCCTGGGCACTAGGAAGGCCGGGCCTCCCCGACTCCCGGGAGGAGGGGCTAGCCCAGTTGCGCCCTGGCCCCCAAACCCTCTGGTGCCATCTGCCTGTCTCGGCACTTCTGACTCCACAGAGCCTTTCCTACATCTGGGCTGCCTGCCGTGGCAAAGTGCAGGCGTGGGGTGAGGCCATGGTTTTGTCTGTCCAGGAAAAAATGAGCCCCTGGCCGAAGCAGCAGGCCCAGGCAGAGCCTTGAGCTTGAAGCCCAGTAGGTCTGTGGCCCTCAGGGCCAGAGCCATGCTTTCAAGGCAGGGAAGCGGCCTGCAAGCTGAGTGGGAGTGGGGGAGGGGAGGGAGACAGCTGAAGCCCAGTCCAGAAGGGCAGCGATGGAAGAGGTGCAGCTGGGTCAGAGCCTGGAGGGAGGGCGGGGCCTTCACTGAGGACCCCCCCCCCCCGAGGCCAGCCCTAGGCCCCGGCGGTCACGCATGCGCCCTTGGCCTGTGCGGTGTGTGGGGGGTTGAACCCAAGCCCGCAGGGCTCCCGGAGCGCCCAGAGAAAGAAGGGCCCATGGAGAGGTAGGCGAGGTGGGCAGGGGGCGCCACCTTACTCTCCTCAGCTCCCTGAGGGAGAGAGAGAGAGACAGAGACAGAGAGAGAGATCCCTGACCTCTGAGTCTCTGCCTCCACCGCTGGCTGGTGCCAACTCACGCGCCATCCCACTTCCAGCCATCACCCCCACGCCTGCCTAGGGGCCCGCCTCACCACAGACAGGCCGGTTGGTTCCTGCTCACCTCTGTGCAGTCCCTTCCCGACCTGACCCCAGTGCAGGGGATAAGCTTCAGACAAGTATTTCCATGTCCCTCTGCATGACAATAGACTTCCTCCCCTCTCCCATTCCACAGGCCCACCCGGGACATCCACCTTTGTCATTAGCTCAGGAGAGGATGCAAGATGAGAATCTCTGCTATTGTGTGGGGAGACTCAGTTTCCCGGGTTTCCCCCATGGACACATGTTCTTCAGCTGGGTCTGATTTTCTCCAGACAAGCTGTCTTGGGAAGGATTTGGCCAGCCCTAAGAACCTGAAGGGAAAGGGCGGAGGGGGGTTCTCTCTCTGCCCCCGACAGCCCCGAGCTGGATCGGTCCCTCAGACCTGGCCAGGCGCAGCCCATCCCCCGGCGCCCTTCCCCGGGGCATCCAAGGGCAGGCTCGGCGCCAGCCCCACCCCGCTCGCCACTGCCCGACCATCGTCCTCCCTCGGGGGGTCTGGGCAGGACAGGGACCCGGCTGTGGGAGGCCTCCAGATCTCAGGCCTGGCACACCGTTTACCAGGCTGCTTCCTCCTCTGACGGGGGCCCAGCACACGCCCCAGGAGACTTGGCAGCCGCCCCCAGGGCTCTATCCTCTGGAACTCGTCCCCTTGGGAGGGGCCTGGCCCAGGTGCCAGGTTCGGCTGGTCGGCCAGCCTCCTTTGGAGAAAGCAGGCAAGCCGAGCCAGGCTTGCAGTGGCCCTGGCGTGACACCTGCCACCTCAGGCAGAGGGCCTCCCGCGTGCCCTCCATGGCGGGTTTCTCCCCGGAGCCGTGGCCTGGGCACTAGGAAGGCCGGGCCTCCCCGACTCCCGGGAGGAGGGGCTAGCCCAGTTGCGCCCTGGCCCCCAAACCCTCTGGTGCCATCTGCCTGTCTCGGCACTTCTGACTCCACAGAGCCTTTCCTACATCTGGGCTGCCTGCCGTGGCAATGTGCAGGCATGGGGTGAGGCCATGGTTTTGTCTTTCCAGGAAAAAATGAGCCCCTGGCCGAAGCAGCAGGCCCAGGCAGAGCCTTGAGCTTGAAGCCCAGTAGGTCTGTGGCCCTCAGGGCCAGAGCCATGCTTTCAAGGCAGGGAAGCGGCCTGCAAGCTGAGTGGGAGTGGGGGAGGGGAGGGAGACAGCTGAAGCCGAGTCCAGAAGGGCGGCGATGGAAGAGCTGCAGCTGGGTCAGAGCCTGGAGGGAGGGCGGGGCCTTCACTGAGGACCCCCCCCCTGAGGCCAGCCCTAGGCCCCGGCGGTCACGCATGCGCCCTTGGCCTGTGCGGTGTGTGGGGGGTTGAACCCAAGCCCGCAGGGCTCCCGGAGCGGCCAGAGAAAGAAGGGCCCATGGAGAGGTAGGCGATGTGGGCAGGGGGCGCCACCTTACTCTCCTCAGCTCCCTGAGGGAGAGAGAGAGAGACAGAGACAGAGAGAGAGATCCCTGACCTCTGAGTCTCTGCCTCCACCGCTGGCTGGTGCCAACTCACGCGCCATCCCACTTCCAGCCATCACCCCCACGCCTGCCCCGGGGCCAGCCCCACCACAGACAGGCCGGTTGGTTCCTGCTCACCTCTGTGCCGTCCCTTCCCGACCTGACCCCAGTGCAGGGGATAAGCTTCAGACAAGTCTTTCCATGTCCCTCTGCATGACAATAGACTTCCTCCCCTCTCCCATTCCACAGGCCCACCCGGGACATCCACCTTTGTCATTAGCTCAGGAGAGGATGCAAGATGAGAATCTCTGCTATTGTGTGGGGAGACTCAGTTTCCCGGGTTTCCCCCATGGACACATGTTCTTCAGCTGGGTCTGATTTTCTCCAGACAAGCTGTCTTGGGAAGGATTTGGCCAGCCCTAAGAACCTGAAGGGAAAGGGCGGAGGGGGGTTCTCTCTCTGCCCCCGACAGCCCCGAGCTGGGTCGGTCCCTCAGACCTGGCCAGGGGGCAGCCCATCCCCCAGCGCCCTTCCCCGGGGCATCCAAGGGCAGGCTCGGCGCCAGCCCCACCCCGCTCGCCACTGCCCGACCATCGTCCTCCCTCGGGGGGCCTGGGCAGGACAGGGCCCCGGCTGTGGGAGGCCTCCAGATCTCAGGCCTGGCACACCGTTTACCAGGCTGCTTCCTCCTCTGACGGGGGCCCAGCACACGCCCCAGGAGACTTAGCAGCCGCACCCAGGGCTCTATCCTCTGGAACTCGTCCCCTTGGAAGGGGCCTGGCCCAGGTGCCAGGTTCGGCTGGTCGGCCAGCCTCCTTTGGAGAAAGCAGGCAAGCCAAGCCAGGCTTGCAGTGGCCCTGGCGTGACACCTGCCACCTCAGGCAGAGGGCCTCCCACGTGCCCTCCATGGCGGATTTCTCCTCGGAGCCGTGGCCTGGGCACTAGGAAGGCCGGGCCTCCCCGACTTCTGGGAGGAGGGGCTAGCCCAGTTGCGCCCTGGCCCCCAAACCCTCTGGTGCCATCTGCCTGTCTCGACACTTCTGACTCCACAGAGCCTTTCCTACACCTGGGCTGCCTGCCGTGGCAATGTGCAGGCGTGGGGTGAGGCCATGGCTTTGTCTTTCCAGGAAGAAATGAGCCCCTGGCGGAAGCAGCAGGCCCAGGCAGAGCCTTGAGCTTGAAGCCCAGTAGATCTGTGGCCCTCAGGGCCAGAGCCATGCTTTCAAGGCAGGGAAGCGGCCTCCGAGCTGAGTGGGAGTGGGGGAGGGGAGGGAGACAGCTGAAGCCGAGTCCAGAAGGGCGGCGATGGAAGAGCTGCAGCTGGGTCAGAGCCTGGAGGGAGGGCGGGGACTTCTCTGAGGACCCCCCGAGGCCAGCCCTAGGCCCCGGCGGTCGCGCATGCGCCCTTGGCCTGTGAGGTGGGTGTGGGGTTGAAGCCAAGCCGGCAGGGCTCCCAGAGCGGCCAGAGAAAGAAGGGCCCATGGAGAGGTAGGTGAGGTGGGCAGGGGGCGCCATCTTACTCTCCTCAGCTCCCCACCACAGAGAGGCCTGTTCCTGCTCACCTCTGTGCCAGTCCCTCCCCTCTCCCATTCCACAGGCCCACCCAGGACATCCACATTTGTCATTAGCTGGGTCGGTCCCTCAGACCTGGCCAGGGGCAGCCCATCCCCCGACGCCTTTCCCCGGGGCATCCAAGGGCAGGCTGGGCCCCAGCCCGCTCGCCACTGCCCGACCATCGTCCTCCCTCGGGGGGCCTGGGCAGGACAGGGCCCCGGGTGTGGGAGGCCCCTCCGCCTCTTCCCTGAAGCTTCTTATGGCTGGCCAAATACTTCACAAGACAGGTTAGCTGGAGAAAATAATACCCAGCTTAAGAACACGTGTACAGGGGAGAAACCCGCGAAACTGAGTCTCTCAACACAATGGCAGAGATTCTCCTCCTATCTCCAGCTGCAGACAAAGGAGGATGTTGGGGGTGCGGTTTGGGCATGTGAGACTGGAGAAGACAATTGTCATGGAGAGGGACATGTAGCCGATTGGATTGTCTGAACCGGTTCCCCTGCAGTGGGGTCAGGCCCGGAAGGGACAGCACGGAGGTGACCATGAAGGGGCCTCTCTGTGGTGTGGCTGGCCCCGGGGGGCCGCGCCTGGGGATGGGGATGGAGGGGGGGAAGTGGGATGGCCTGTGAGTTGGCAGCAGTGGTGGATGCAGATACTCAGAGGTCAGGGATCTCTCACTCTTTCCCTGCCTGTCTGTCTGTCTGTCTCTCACTCTCTCTCTCTCTCTTTCTCTCTTGGGGACCTGAGGAGAAGAGGTGGGCGAGCCCTGCCCGCCTCGCCTACATGCCTTCCTCTCCCCTGGCCCCTTCTTTCTCCGGCTGCTTTGAGTGCCCTGTGGGCTTGGGTTCAACCCTGAGGCCAAGGGCGCATGCGCCACCTGCCACCACCGGGGCCTAGGGCGGGCCTCGGGGGTCCTCAGTGAAGGCCCCGCCTGCCCGCCAGGCCAGGCCAGTCCCAGCTGAAGAAGCAACGCCAACGCCCTGCTGGACTTGGCTTCAGCTGTTGTCTCCCTCCCATCCCCCACTTGCAATCAGCTGGCCGGCCGCTTCCCTTCTTTGGAAGCGGTGGTCTGGACCTGGTGGCCAAAGGCCGACTGGGGTGCCAGGTCAAGGCTCTGCCTCGGCCAGCTGCTTTTGCCCGGGCCTCATTTCTTCCTGGAAAGGCAAAACCACGGCCTCACCCCACGCCCGCACTTGTCGACTCCAGCCAGGTGGAGGAAAGGCTCTGTGGAATCAGAAGGGCCGAGACAGGCTTATGGCCAAGCAGTGAGTGAGGCCCCAGCAGGCCGCCGGCTTGGGGAGCCGCTGCCACACGGGCAGGCCCTTCCGGCGACGGGTCCCAGCATCATCTCTGGAGGCGGGAGGGCCTGGCCTTCCTAGTGCCCAGGCCACGGCTCTGAGGAGAAATCCGCGTTGGAGGGCACGCGTGAGGCCCTCGGCCTGAGGGCGCTGGTGCCACGCCGGGGGCGCTTGGAAGGCTGGCTGGGCTCGCCTGCTTTGTCCAAAGGAGGCTGGCCAACCAGCCCAACCGGCCACCTGGGCCAGGCCCCTTTCAAGTGGACAAGATCCGGGGGAAAGGGCCCTGGGGCCTGCCGCCAAGTCCCCTGGGGCGTGTGCTGGGCCCCCTCAGAGGAGGGAGCCACCTGGCAACCTGTGTGCCAGACCTTAGATCTGGCGGCCTGACACACCCGGCTCCCTGCCCTGCCCACGCCTGCCTCCATCCACTCCACGGAGGACGATGGTGTTGGCAGTGCGAGCGGAGATAGCCGTTAGAGACTTCACTTGGAGTTGTAGTCCAAGAGCATCACAGAAGAGCACTGAGCCTGGGCTCGGCCATTTATCCGCTTTGTAACCTGGCTGAGTTTTCTAGCCACTGTACCCAGTCTCTTCATCTAGCAAATGGTGCAAAGAACAACATTGACTACGTCGGGATGCTTTCAGGGTCATGTGAGTTAAGATATGTTCCCGCACAGCGTTTACATTCAGGGTGCAGTCCTTGGCTCAGTAGAAGTGTTCGCTGCTGTTCTTATAATTTTCATTATTTCACGTCCTTATCTTCCTCGTGAGTTCCCTGTCAAACCAACCACGATCCACGGTGTCAGCAGTTTGATTCCAGGTCCCTGCTTCAAGGCCTGCAGAGGGAACCTCGTGCTCATAACCTCCTGTTTTTCTCCCAGTCTCTGGAGGGATGCATTGACCTCTAGCTTGTCTGCACTGAGGCACGGAATGGGGTCCCACACCCAACCCCGCGTCTCCTCCTTTTCATATCTGATGCTTTGGGAAGACTGCTTACTGTTCACTCGGTGGACTATACTCCCTGACATGAGCAACGCACGGGAGAGAGGCGGTAGGAAACACTGATCCATGTAGGGCTCTGAGTTGACCATAACACAGAGTACAGTTGATCAAGGGCCGAGGTAGAGTTCCTTAAGGCAAAGATCTGCCGAGATGAGGGTGTTCTGATGTGACGCCGCCTGAAAATAAAGCAAACACATAAAAGCATATGTAGTGGTCAAAGGGAAAGCACGCCACTAAAAGAATTGATCCCATGAAATACACTATTCTATTTGTTTATGTATCAAATGACTGATAGGAAAGAGCCAGGCATAGAGATAGTAGACTTGATCAATGTCATAGAGAATTCTTTTAACAGTTGTTCATGCCTTGTGTTTTACATCATTGATTAGGGGAGTATTTTCGTCTTTTCCTTTCCTAGTGTCTCCATCTTTCTCAACTTTTCCAGGAGACATATTTACATTATCCTCTAAAATGTTAGGGAAATTTTAAAAAAGTTATGACACATTGGAAGTTGTTGATTTTGTATATGGGAGGAGCACTAGATTGCAAGTGAATTAGTGATCATTAGAGTTTTAGTTTGGTAAAAGATGGTAGTTGGAGTTGATACCAGGATGTTTGTAACCCAGTTTTTACTTCATTATTTGATGTAGTTTTCCAAATGCCAGAGCCGGTCATTTTTAATGTAATAACTTGTCTCATTTTAGAATATGTGTTCTTGGAGAGGGTGATGCAGGTAAGTAGAAAATAATTTAATGTAGTGACTTGTTTTTCTCCAATGGATCTCTTATAAACCCAACAGCCATATAGCATTCTTTTGTCCAAATGACCTGATGGCACTTTCTTAACTTTTCTTGCTGTGACTCTAGCAATCTAGGGTCACACCACCTTCTCTCTCCTAGTCATGCTTTCAGTTGTAAGAGTGATATTGTCAATAGTACAGTGAGCAATTGGCACACACTCTACTCTTTTCTTACATGTATATATATGTATATGTGTGTGTGTCTATATTTCTCAACTGCGAACTTTGGTAACATAATTGTTAAGGTGTGAACTATTTGCAGTGCACTTAACAACTGATGGCTACACATGATTGTGTAGTGACATCACGGTTATAACCCTTCTTTGCAACATGTGGCCCCTTTCAGTTTTATTTTCAAGGAAAGGGTTCAATGACTTTTTTCTTTTGGAAGAAGAAAGACTTGCATTTCCATCTTAGAAAATCGAGAACTGGTTTCTTGCCTTTTTTCTTTTTTTGTCTTCAGCTCCTCGTCCTACTGGTTACTAATTCACATGTCCAGTCACTTCAGATTCATGGTGCTAACCCTTTGCCTTGTTCAAGGCTCTGACTTTAATTATTCCATAATCCCTTCTGTGAAGGAGGTTTCTCTCCACGCTCATCTAGCGAGGGAGGAACCGACCCTCCTTTATGTGAACTTGGAGACAGAGGCCAAGGTGAAGCCTCGGTGCCCCTCCACACCAGTGAGCTGCAGAAGGGCTGCAGAGTCCTGTGAATCTTTGGCTCCCCTCCTGGCTCCCTCCGGAGTTGGCATTGCCTGCACGGAGGAGCCCAGCTCCTTTCAATCGAATTGTTGAAGTCTCCTGAAGCCGGCTGAAGGATAAGACTGGCCGGAAAGGACATCAGCAAGCAGTGTGCTCCAAAAGTGGGTGGCAGAAACACTCAGAAGAAGAAAACCTTTCCGTTTCTCTTGTTTTCTCTTTATCTTCTCTCCCTTCCTTTTCCTTTCCTTAGATGGTACAGAGCCTGTCCACCCCCATGGTGGCTGTTTTTCTCCTCAGAGCCCCAGGACAGAGCTGTATCTCTTAGTTGTAGGTCAACCCATGGGGGTTCTTTGCCTGGAGTCCCACGGCAGTTTATTCACATCTCTTTCATTCAAATGATTTCAGTAGTGTAATTTATCTGTTTAGGCATATCTGTCTTCCTTGCAGACCCCCAACATTTCAAGACCTTTGGGCACATAGTAGATGCTTAAGTACTTGAGTGAATCCGTGAAGATCTTTTGTTGAATACGATCTAAATAAATACAATACCTACTCAGCACACGAATGCAGGCACTTGAGAGAGAGTTTGGTGTCTGCTGAAGCAGGCTGTGGACCAGCTTAGGGGCTCAGTGCCAAAGTGACCCAATAGATTTAGACAAAATGAACGAGATAATTAACTTCAATTTTACAATTCATGGAGAACAGGAGCAGGATATCTAGGTGTGAATCGAGACTTGATCATTCTTGTTACATCTTTGGAAAACCCAGCCCTTTTTCTTTCTATGGATATTTGACTCATCCCAAGCAGCTGCCTTATTGGTATTTATGGGTAGATCAAATTGAAAAGAAAACCCAGAATAGTATTATGGCTAGCCTTAGGGAATATCTTTATAATATAAAAGAACAAAAGTCGGAGTTAGAGCAAAGATTGAAAGTCAAATTTACTGAAAATTCCCTGTCTCCTCCCTCCTACACTCCCTTATATCCCCAACTCCCTGTCCCTGACTCCCAAGAATATCTTTTGGATTTCTGGGTCCCTGGCCCAAATCCTCCCCTTCAAGACTTATCTCCTCAGTCACCTCCTCAGCCAGTTCCCTTAGGTCCCAGGACTCCAACTTCTCCGCAGTTCATCCAGCTGCCTGTTTTATCTTCTCTCACTGTTGAAGATTTACAGGGGGCGCTTAGGCCTGACCTCCAAGCAAGGGGCATACAGGTTACTTGTGTAAATGTTATAAACCAAGAAATAAATTTAGTAGAAACACCCAGGAAGGGCAAGAAGGTTCGTTTTGCTGTGTCTTACAACTCCTCCTACTTTCCAGGGCTCTGTAATCAGGGTCTGTCAGCTTCAGACATTCCTATGCAGTATCCACTGAAGATGTATCCTGGACCTCTGCTGCAGAGAATTCATGTCCCCTGGACAGCAGCTGATCTTTTAAATTATGAAACTCTCCTGCCTCCATTGCCAGAAGACCCTACTAAATTTAGAGAAGAATTAGAAAGATTAGTGGCTATTCATAGCCCCACCCACCGAGACCTTGACTGGCTGCTAAGGGGCGTTCTTCCATCCCATGACTACACTGTAGTTATCAGACAGGCCAGACGGCCCCCTAGCAAAAACCCCCCTCATAGAGGAAATACATGGCCAGACCCTCTCCCAGACCCTCCTGCAGATGACCAGGAAGTGGCACAGCTACAGGCTGATATTCAAGGTTTAATAGGAGCGATTCTAGAGGCATTTCCTCCTAAAGTTAATCGGTCAAAAATTGAATTATGCACTCAGAACGAGGGGGAACAACATAAAGCTTTTGTTGAACGGTTTACTCAGACTTTCCAAAGGCACACTGCATTGAATCTGGAAGCTCCAGAGCATAAGAATCTCCTAATTTCTGCTTTAGTTGGAAATTTTCTTCCTGATATAAAGAAACAAATTCAAAACAGTGTGGTTGTTTGGGCAGGGCAACCATTAAGTGTAATAATGGAGGCTGCTACACAATTCTTTGAAAATTGTCAGAAAGCAAAAAAAATAAAAATAATTAAAGACAACTCTTCTTGCTTTGCAAATTGAATCTTTTGAAAAGCAAAAATTCAACCCTGAAAGTAAACTAAAGCCCACTCAGAGGTCTCCCTATTTGCCTTCAGACAATTATAGGTATTGCAAGAAACCAAGGCATTTTAAAAGGGCGTGTGCCGCTCTTAAGAGAAGGGAAAGTTTTGTGGGAGATCGGGATTTGGCCACCCTGAAATCTATCTCTTTACCTTGGTTGTTTTTTCTAGGGACATTTGACTTCCCCCACTAACTTCCTAAAGAATTTGACATGGTGGCTCCTTCCTGGAACAGATCTATCATGATGGCTGTAAAGATAACGTAGGGTAAATGTTACAATAGGAAAGGCACCAACAAGCCCCTCTTATCAGAAGTTCTGTCTCTCTGGCCACATTCTCTGGATGACCCTGTGAAGAGTTGCCAGACAATCATTTACATTTACAAGGGAAATCTCCATTTGTAAAGGTATCTCCCTCTCTGTTTGGAGAAGAGAGGGGGATGAGCTCATTTCAAGTGACTTATCAATGTAGAAGATGAGGCCTTGAGCTACATAATAAACCTTACTCTTGTTTACTGTGCTTTAGTGGTAATCTCCTGTAACTGACTCCCCCCACCCCCAAAATCCTCCTTTGTCATTGGCTGAAAATGATATTTAAGACGAGAATTTCTGCTATTGTGTTGAGAAACGCAGTGTCCCTGCTTTCTCCCATGTATACATGTTATTAAACTTGGTATTATTTTCTCCTGCTAACCTGTCTTGTTGATTATTTGGCCAGCCAGAAGAACCTTAAGGGAAAGGGCAGAGGGAGATTCTCTCTCTTCCCCTGACAGTTTAAAAAATGTTCCCGCTTGACCCCAGCACCACCAAAAGGCTCATTTTTCTCTACCTGAGGGGCATTTCTTCCTCAAATGATGGGGTCAGCCGATCCTTAGTCGCACTCCTGAGCCTACAGTTAAACTTAAAATAGAGGTTCGAAAACTGGATTTCTTAATTGACACTGGTGCGACATTCTCTACTATCCATTCAAAGGATTTATCTCTACCTGTTACCTCTGATTCTATCAAGCTGTTTGAGTCTCTAGACAGCCTATTTCACTGCCTATATCTAAGCCCACTCCAATATATTTAGGCCCCCTTAACACTCATCATGCTTTTTTAGTTTCTGACTGTTCACCAGCAAACCTCTTTGGCCGAGATTTGTTATGTAAATTCAATGCCACTATAAATTGTAATGAAAAAGGTGTTTTTATCTCCTTGCCTTCTGACCAAGCCCCAAGTCTCCTACTTTCCATGATGGAAACTTGTCCTGATTTAAATCCTTCTGAGGAAGATGAGTCTTTAAAGAATGTCCCAACCAGTCTTTGGGCTACACATGCAAATGAGGTACGATTGTTACTTAGTGCTGAGCCCGTGCATGTTACTTGGAAAAAAAATAAACCGTTTCCATCAGTAGCCCAATACCCGCTCTCCAGAGATGCTGAGCGAGGAATTCAACCCATAATAGACTCCCTTTTGCAACAGGGTGTACTAGCTTTTACTTCCTTGCCCTGTAACACTCCAATCTTGCCAGTAAAAAAGGAAGGCAAATTTGACTCAGACGGGAACCAAATCTATAGATTTGTACAAGACCTCAGAGCCATAAACTCTTTTGTAATTCCTCGGCATCCTGTGGTCCCTAATCCAGCTGTCTTCCTGACCTCAATACCTGCTGATGCAGCCTGCTTTACAGTAGTTGACCTCTGCTCAGCTTTCTTTTCAATCCCATTACACCCTGACTCACAATTTCTTTTCACATTTACATTTAAAGGGAGACAATTTACATGGACTCGAATACCTCAGGGATATTGTGAGTCCCCCTCAATATTTTCCCAGGTCCTTAAAGCTGACTTGGATTCTGTAGTCTTTACTCAAAGCTCCACTCTTGTTTAATATGTTGATGACCTTTTACTCTGTAATCCAACTAAGCAGGGGGCTCTTACAGATTCGCTCATTCTCCTGAAAGCCCTAGCTGAACGAGGCCATAAAGCCTCCAGGTTTAAACTTCAGTGGGTGCAAATGACTGTTACCTACTTAGGGCATGAGATATCTCAAGGCATTCAAAAGCTAACCCCTAAACGCCTTGAGTCAATTTTATCCATACATCTCCCCAAAACAAAGAAACAGCTACGTCAATTTCTAGGAGCTGCTGGTTACTGCTGCCAATGGATTCCTAATTTTGCAGCCCTTGCTAAACCTCTGTATTCTCTTCTCCCAGATATCACCCCAGAGCCTATTTCCTGGCCCTCAGAGGCATTAAACTCCTTAGAGGCCTTAAAAATATCTTTGTCCATGCCTCCAGCTCTTGGCTTACCTAATTTTGACAAGCCTTTTCATCTATACTGTCATGAAAATAATGAAATTGCTACAGGCATTCTAGGGTAATCTTTTGCCTCTCAAATACGTCCTATAGCATATTTCTCATGCCAACTAGACCCTGTGGCATCAGGCATGCCCCCATGCTTACGTGCGGTGGCTGCAGCTGCCACCCTGATTGATAAGGCCAGTACTCTTACATTAGGCTCTCCCATTCACCTCTATGTCCCACATTCTGTGTCAGCTATTTTGCAAGTTCATAGGACACAACACGTCTCTACACGGCGACAGACCACCTATGAGCAGGCTCTTTTAACTAACCCTTCCATCATCTTACATCGTTGCAACACTTTAAATCCAGCTACTTTACTGCCCCTTCCTGATGATGGAGAGCCCCACTCCATTCCATATGATTGCCTTGCAACTATAGAAATGGTCTCAAAGCCATGAGAGGATCTCTCAGACATCCCTTTAGACAATCCAGACTTACTTCTGTTTTGTGACGGCTCCTGTAAACGGAATTCCTGGGGAACCATAATAACTGGTTATGCCACAGTTTCCCCACATGAAACTCTTGAAGCTTATTCTTGGCCCACCATAAGATCAGCCCAAGCTGCTGAAGTCATAGCTCTTACTAGGGCCTGCACATTAACAAAAGAAAAAACTGCCACTATTTACACAGACTCCAAATAGGCTTTTGGAGTCTGCCATGTTGTTGGCACAATTTGGAAATCCCGTAGATTCTTAACCTCTGCAAGAACTCCTATTGCTAATGGACACTTAATTACAGCCTTATTACAAGCTATTCACTTTCCTTCAAAAATTGCCATTGTTCCTTGTTCAGCCCATACTAAGGAGACTGATGTCATATCTTTAGGGAATGACAGGGCTGACAGAGCTGCTAAACATGCAGCTCACTATATACCCCCTTATCCGTTTTCCACCCAATTTTTAAACCTGCCTTTATCCCTGACTGATGTTATTAACTATCAGACAAATGCCCCACAATCTGAAAAAGACAATTGGATACAAAAGGGTGCCACACAATTATCAGATGGATTATACATTGGACCAAATGGACTTCCAGCAGCTCCTTTTCTTTTGACTTTTTGGCTTGCACTTATCTCCCACCAAATGGGACATATGTGCAAACGGGGGATAGCTAAAGAACTAAAAGACAATTGGTTTTACCCTGGCATCCATAAAATTTCTGACCAAATCACCTCCCAGTGCACAACTTGCAAATCTTACCAAGTTTCTGGGAGAAATCGGTGTGATCCAGGAAGTCCTCCCAGGCCCATGCTGCCTTTTGCGGCACTCCAAATGGATTTTATGGACTTGCCCTCAGCTTTAGGTTACTCTCACTGTTTGGTTATTGTCTGCATGTTTAGTAGATGGACTGAATGCTATCCGACCAGACATGCAGATGCCACAACAGTGGTAAAGAAATTAATAACTGAAGTTATTCCTCGCTTTGGCATTCCTTTATAGATTGAACCAGACCAAGGAACTTACAGCAGAGATAAACCACTTGCTTGCAAAAACTCTGGGATATTCATTAAAATTTCATACCCCATATCACCCTCAGTCATCAGGGCAAGTGGAACATAAAAATCTAGATATAAAAAGAACTCTAGGAAAAGTCTGTCAAGAAACTGGACTTAAATTGCCAGAATCTCTGCCCTTGGCCCTTATGAAGATTCAAAATACTCCAAACAAAAAGCATGGACTGACTCATTTGAAATAGTTTTTGGATGTCTGATGCCTACTGGCGTCTCTAAACCTTCAATTCCTGGATTAAATGACTATTATGGGAACTTAAGTGAACAATTTGATGCTATGACTAGTTATATACAAAAATTAACTAGTATACTTGAAGCATATCGTCAACAGGTAAAAGAGGCGTGGACCCCACCTTCTGACAAGCCTTGCCATCCCTTTCGACCAGGAGACCGGGTGTACATCAAGGTCTTTAGAAGAAAACACGCACTGTCACCTCGCTGGGAAGGACCTTATGAAGCCTTACTGACGACCTGCACTGCCATCAAAATAAAAAAAAAATCTTCCTGGATCCATGCAAGCCACACCAAAATCACCCAGAACATCACTCTCAAGACAACTGAGAGATAATCCCCACAAGTGACCTTAAACTAAGGATTTCGAAGGTCAAAACCCAGGCCCCAGAAGCAGCCGACATCATGAAGTAGACAGCTCTTCCCAAGATCACGGATCAAGAAAACCTACTTTGACCCATTTCCTCCCCCTTGCTTTAAAACTCAGGATATATATACACACTCACACACAGAAACTATTAGTGGATATATATATATATATATATATATATTTTTTTTTTTATTGATATTTTAATGGTTTCTAACATTGTGAAATTTTGGGTTGTACATTTTTGTTTGTCCATCACCCCATATATGACTCCCTTCACCCCTTGTGCCCACCCCCCACCCCCACTTCCCGGGTAACCACAGTCCAGTTTTCTCTGTCCATGTGTTGGTTTATATTCCACATATGAGTGAGATCATACAGTGTTTGTCTTTCTCTTTCTGGCTTATTTCACTTAACATAATACGCTCCAGGCCCATCCATGTTGTTGCAAATGGGACGATTTTGTCTTTTTTTATGGCTGAGTAGTATTACATTGTATATATATACCACATTTTCTTAATCCAATCGTCAGTCGAGGGACACTTAGGTTGCTTCCACTTCTTGGCTATGGTTAATAATGCTGCAATGAACATAGGGGTGCATAAGCCTCTTTGGATTGTTGATTTCAGGTGCGTTGGATAGATTCCCAGTAGTGGGATGGCTGGATCATAGGGCATCTCTATTTTTAATTCTTTGAGGAATCTCCATACCGTTTTCCATAGAGGCTGTACCAATTTGCATTCCCACCAGCTGTGTATGAGGGTTCCTGTTTCTCCACATCCTCTCCAACATTTGTTGTTTTTTGTCTTGGTGATTATAGCCATTCTAACGGGCGTGAGGTGGTATCTTAGTGTTGTTTTGATTTGTGATGTTTAGTGATGATTAGTGATGTTGAGCATCTTTTCATGTGCCTATTGGCCATCTGTATATCTTCCTTGGAGAAGTGTCTGTTCATTTCCTCTGCCCATTTTTTGATGGGGTTGTTTGTTTTTTTTGTTGTTCAATTGTGTGAGTTCTTTATATATTATGGAGATCAACCCCTTGTCAGATGTATGTTTTGCAAATATTCTCTCCCAGCTGGTTGGTTGTTTGTTCATCTTGATTCTGGTTTCATTTGTCTTATAAAAGCTCTTTAGTCTGATAAAGTCCCACTTGTTTATTTTTTCTTTAGTTTCCCTAGTCTGGGTAGGCATGTCATCCGAAAAGATTCCTTTAAACCCAATGTGAAATAGCGTGTTGCCTATATTTTCTTCTATGAATTTTATAGTTTCAGGTCTCATCTTCAGGTCTTTGATCCATTTTGAGTTAATTTTTGTGAATGGCGATAGCACATAGTCCACTTTCATTCTTTTGCATGTGGATGTCCAGTTTTCCCAACACCATTTATTGAAGAAACTTTCCTTTCTCCATTGCATGTCCTTAGCACCTTTGTCGAAAATTAGCTGTCCGTATATGTGTGGTTTTATTTCTGGGCTTTCAATTCTGTTCCATTGATCTGTGTGTCTGTTTTTGTACCAGTACCATGCTGTTTTGATTACTATTGCTTTGTAGTATGTTTTGAAGTCAGGAATTGTGATGCCTCCTGCTTTGTTCGTTTTCTTTAGGATTTCTTTAGCTATTCGGGGTCTTTTGTTGCCCCATATAAATTTCAGTATTCTTTTTTCTATTTCTGTGAAGAATGTCATTGGGATTCTGATTGGGATTGCATTGAATCTGTAGATTGCTTTAGGTAATATAGACATTTTAACTATGTTTATTCTTCCAATCCACGTGCATGGGATATCTTTCCATTTCTTTATGTCATCGTAGATTTCCCTCAATAATGTCTTGTAGTTCTCATTGTATAGGTCCTTCACCTCCTTGGTAAGATTTATTCCTAGGTATTTTATTCTTTTTGATGCAATTGTAAATGGTATTATCTTTTTGAGCTCTCTTTCTGTTAGTTCATTATTAGCATATAGAAATGCAACTGATTTTTGTAGATTGATTTTGTACCCTGCAACTTTGCTGTAGTTGTTGATTGTTTCTAACAGTTTTCCAACAGATTCTGTAGGGTTTTCTATATATACAATCATGTCATCTGCAAATAGTGAGAGTTTCACTTCTTCGTTACCTATTTGGATTCCTTTTATTCCTTTTTCTTGCCTAATTGCTCTGGCCAAAACCTCCAGTACTATGTTGAACAGGAGTGGTGAGAGTGGGCAGCCCTGCCTCATTCCTGTTCTCAGAGGAATGGCTTTCAGTCTTTCCCCGTTGAGTATGATGTTAGCTGTGGGTTTGTCATATATGGCCTTTATTATGTTGAGGTACTTTCCTTCTATTCCCATTTTATTGAGAGTTTTTATCATAAATGGATGTTGTATCTTGTCAAATGCCTTCTCTGCGTCTATTGAGACGATCATGTGGTTTTTATTCTTTGTTTTGTTGATGTGATGTATCACGTTGATTGATTTGCGGATGTTGAACCATCCCTGCGTCTCTGGTATAAATCCCACTTGATCATGGTGTATGATCTTTTTAATATATTGTTGTATTCGGTTTGCCAATATTTTGTTGAGGATTTTTGCATCAATGTTCATCAGCGATATTGGCCTGTAATTTTCTTTCTTTGTATTGTCTTTGTCTGGTTTCGGTATCAGGGTGATGTTGGCCTCATAGAATGATTCAGGAAGTGTTCCATCTTCCTCTATTTTTTGGAATAGTTTGAGGAGGATGGGTATTAAATCTTCTTTGAATGTTTGGTAAAATTCACTGGAGAAGCCATCTGGTCCTGGACTTTTATTTTTTGGGAGGTTTTTGATTACTATTTCAATCTCTTTACTTGTGATTGGTCTATTCAGATTCTCCATTTCTTCTTGGTTCAATTTTGGGAGGTTGTATAAGTCTAAGAATTTATCCATTTCTTCTAGATTGTCCAATTTGTTGGCATATAATTTCTCATAGTATTCTCTTATAATCCTCTGTATTTCCATGGTATCCATTGTAATTTCTCCTCTTTCATTTCTAATTTTATTTACTTGAGCCTTTTCTCTTTTTTTCTTAGTTAGCCTGGCTAAGGGTTTGTCTATTTTGTTTATCTTCTCGAAGAACCAACTCTTTGTTTCATTAATCCTTTCTACTGTTTTTTTGGTCTCAATATCATTTATTTCTGCTCTGATTTTTATTATTTCTCTCCTTCTGCTGGCTTTGGGCTTTGTTTGTTCTTCTTTTTCTAGTTCTGTTAGGTGTAATTTAAGGTTGCCTATTAGGGCTTTTTCTTGTTTGTTAAGGTGGGCTTGTATCGCTATGAGTTTCCCTCTCAGGACCGCTTTTGCTGCGTCCCATATGGTTTGATATGGCATGTTATCATTTTCGTTTGTTTCCAGATAGTTTTTGATTTCTCCTTTAATTTCATCAATGATCCATTGGTTGTTCAGTAGCATGTTGTTTAATCTCCACATTTTTGTCACTTTCCCAGTTTTTTTTTCCTGGTTCATTTCCAGTTTCATAGCCTTATGGTCTGAAAAGATGCTTGTTATGATTTCAATCTTCTTAAATTTATTGAGGCTTGCTTTGTTTCCCAACATATGATCTATCCTAGAGAATGTTCCATGCGCGCTTGAGAAGAATGTGTAGTCAGCTGTTTTTGGGTGGAGTGCTCTGTATATGTCTACTAGGTCCATCTCGTCCAGTTTTTCATTTAAGTCTAATATTTCTTTATTAACTTTTTGTCTGGATGATCTATCCATTGCTGTAAGTGGGGTGTTAAGATCCCCTACTATTATTGTGTTGTTGTTGATTTCTCCTTTTAGGTTTGTTAATAGTTGTTTTATGTACATTGGTGCTCCTATGTTGGGTGCATATATATTTATAAGTGATATGTCTTCTTGATGGAGTGTCCCTTTTATCATTATATATTTCCCTTCTTTGTCTTTCTTAAGCTGTTTTATCTTGAAGTCTACTTTGTCTGATATGAGTATGGCAACACCTGCTTTCTTTTGTTTGCCATTAGCTTGGAGTATTGTCTTCCATCCTTTCACTCTGAGCCTGTGCTTGTCTTTAGTGCTAAGATGTGTTTCCTGAAGGCAGCATATTGTTGGGTCTTGCTTTTTAATCCATCCTGCCACTCTGTATCTTTTGATTGGAGAGTTCAATCCATTTACATTTAGGGTAATTATTGAAATATGAGGGTTGAATGTTGCTGTTTTGTCACTTATTTTCTGGTTCTTTTGCATTTCCTTTGTTTCTTGTCCCATTTGTTTTGGACTGCCAATTCAGTTTGGTTGTTCTGTCTTATGATTCTTCTACTTTTCTCTTTGTTTATCATATGTGGTTTTAATTTGATTATTTGTTTAGTGGTTACCTTGAGGTTTGGGCGAAAAATCTTCTGTATGAGATAGTCCATTATCTGATAGCCTCCTATTTCCTTATACTAAGTCAATTCAGTCACTTTCCTCTTCCCCTTCTAAGTTGCTCTTGTTATACCTTATTCTATCTTGTGTTGTGGCTGTGTGTTTACAGTGATGAGCTTAAATTTATTTTTGGTGAATTTCTTCCTTTGATCTTTGAGTTTAGTATTTAAGTGGTTGCTAACCTATTCCGGTAAAGATCTACTATTTCTCTGATTTTGTCTACCTACTTTTCTCCTTACTCCAAGCTTTGTGTTCCCTTTCTCTTCTTGTTTTCAGGCCTGAGGGCCTTCTTGAGTATTTCTTGTAGTGGCGGTCTCGTGGCCATGAACTCCCTTAGCTTTTGTTTATCTGGGAGAGTTACTATTTCTCCATCATATTTGAAGGATATTTTTGCTGGATAGAGTATTCTTGGCTGAAAGTTTTTGTCTTTTAGTATTTTGAATATATCATTCCAGTCTCTTCTAGCCTGAAAAGTTTCTGTTGAGAAATCCGCTGAGAGCCTGATGGGAGTTCCTTTGTACGTAATTTTTTGTTTTTGTCTAGCTGCCCTTAATATTGTTTCTTTGTCGTTGACCCTGGCTAGCCTTACCACTAGGTGTCGTGGTGAAGGCCTTTGTCTGTTAATATATATAGGAGTCCTGTTGGCTTCACTTACTGGTATTTCCTGCTCCTTCCCCAGATTTGGGAAATTTTCAGCTATTATTTCCTTGAATAGGCTCTCTGTTCCTCTTTCCCTCTCCTCTCCCTCAGGAATACCTATAATTCTTATGTTACATTTTCTAATAGAGTCCGATATTTCTCGGAGTCTTTCTTCATTTCTTTTTAGTCTTAGTTCTCTCTCTTCTTCCATCTGGAGTATATCTGTATTCCTATCCTCTAAAGTACTAATTCTTTCCTCCATATTGTCAGCTCTGTTCTTTAAAGATTCCAGATTCTCCTTTATCTCCTCCATTGTGTTCTTCATCTCCATCAGCCCTGATAGGTTTTTCTTTATGATTTCAATCTCTTTTGTGAAGAAACTCCTAATCTCATTTAATTGTTTGTCTGTGTTGTCTCGTATTTCGTTGAGTGTTTTTATGATAGCTATTTTGAAATCTCTGTCATTTAGTTTATGGATTTCTGTGTCTTCGGGGTTGATTTCTGGGTGCTTGTCATTTTGTTTCTGGTCTGGTGATTTCATATATTTTTGCATTGTGGTTCCTGTGTTGGTTTTGATTTTCCTCATCCTGGAAGTCTCTGGTTGCAATTTCCACCTGCCGCCACTGTCTGGTGGTAAAGGGCTGTGTAGTCTAAGCCCCCTGCACTCTGCCCCAGTTTTTCTGCTGCGATCCGCAGTTTTGTTTTGTTTTGTTTTGTTTCTTTTCCCCACTGCGATCCACGGGTCCAGTCCAGTTTATTCAGGTCTGCCTCGGACCGCTAGATCTGGTCGAGCTGCAGACTCCGGGTTGCGGGGAGGGGGGAGCTCTCTCTTTTGCCCTCTGGGTCCCTGACGTGGGAGGCTTCTCGTTTGCCCCTCTTTATCCGCTCTCTGGGTTGCTCAGATGTTGATGGTAGCCCTGTGGCTCCTCTGAGCCCTCTGTGCGGGAGTTTCCCACTGGCTGAGAGAGCCCGAAGAGCTACAGTTTCCCGCCGAGGGCCGCCACTCCCCCCTGTCTGGGAGCCGCGCGGACCGGATCGCTGATCTGATGGGGAGGGAGCGGAGTTCTCCTTACCTCTCCCCACTTCCTCCGGGGGCCCAGCACGTTCCGCTCTCAGATGTGCGGCAGTGTGGATCCCTCCGCTCCAGCTTTTCACTGTCTGGGATTCCGTTGTTGGTCTGTGGCTGTTACTTTTGTTGTATTTTGTGGGGGAAGAATTCACGGGAAAGCTCACTCCGCCATGATGCTGACGTCACTCCCTATATATATATTTTTAATCATTTATTAGAAAGCTGACTGGAGAGTGCTGGTCTCTATCTGTCCCTCTTCCCCTCTCTAAGTCTCTGCTATGGGCTCTTTTCCAATCTGTGTCTTGCTTTTACTAACCCTCTCTTTTTCAACAGGTCGGGCACAGACCAAACATCCCCTTATGCCAGTTTACCAAGCCCTAGTAACGCTAAGTAATCAATCTGACTGTTGGTTATGTCAACAGCTAGATAGTGCAAAAGAACCTGAACTAGTCTTTGTTCCTGCTGATATGAACACCTGGTGGACTAAGTATGGAAAATGGATGAATAACAGAGTATGATATCCGCAACAAGGGAAACTTCACTCTGCTTCGTCTCCTGGTGAGTCACTTGGGCCCCAGAAAGACTACTTAAAAAGTCAAAGACTGTCCCTTGCCCAAGTACAAGCAATAAGTGAAAGTTTTTCCCTCTGCATTGAAAGTAAACATGGCGCTGGACCTTTCCTGGGTGACATACCGAGACAATATTGCAGTCAAACTCTGTGGTTTGATTCCGCAGGTGGCATCTTCAGAACTCTCAAGGGAATTGTAAGTGACTCTATCACTACTCCCTCTGGCACAAACATTTGCCAAATCACCAAGTGCTCTGGATGGCTTACGAGCCACCTGTGTGCAACTTGGGGTATCGCAGCTATCCGCATGGTTAAGCTGCCCAATGCCACAGACTATATACGGGTGGATCAAAGATCTGGACTCACCTGGTCAGGTGACAAGACCAGGCTTTATAGCTGCCAAAATCAGACTGCAGGCCTCCTCTACCAGCTATTCTGCAATCTGTTCTGTTCTCGCAGACTGACAGGAGCTCATGGGAAATGGAGATGTTTAGGTAGTAACAGTGCAAGTGGCACAGATCATGAAATAGTCCAGATCCTGGGAACTACAGACTCAATTCTAACTTTGTCTTTAAACTACACTGGTCTTTTCATTTTATGCGGCAACAAAGTGTATAAAGGATTCCCATCTAATTGGTCAGGACGATGCGGACTTGGATACCTGGCTCCTTCTGTCACCAAACACTCCACCTGAAATGCCAGCCAAATTACAAACCTGGGTTCGTTTGTTAATAAGATTGTGCCACATAAACGTGCCAGTTGAGAAATCGTGGAAAATCCACTTGTATATCGCAACTCCAAGTTCTTTTCAGCCTTGAGAGTCCTATTCCCCAGCTTTGGAGACTGTGAGTTGGAAAAGGCAACCTTAAATCTCTCTATGGTAATGGAGCAAGAGTTCAACACCACCATGCAAACCTTGAACATACTCCAGTCAGGTATTAACAGCCTAGCATCTGTGGTGCCCGAAAATTGACGTGCTCTGGATGTACTCACTGCCCAGCAAGGAGGAGCATGTGCAATCATTGGAGAAAAATGTTGCTTTTATGTGAATCAAACAGGTCAAGTAATATCTAACTTAAATCTATTAAAAGAGAAGATTGACATTTTTCATCAGATAAACGAAGCTCACACATTTTATTAGACTGACTTATTTCCAGGATTGGGGGACTGGTTTAATGGGGTGTGGGGAAATGTGCTCCGATTTGTTCTTTTCTGCTTGTTCATCCTCATCCTAATCTGCGTTCTTTTCTCTCTTTGCAGACTTCTTATCACTCAGATACTAAAACGATTTCTCTCTCCACAGTTACCAGCTCAGCTTTTAATATGTGAAACTTCTAGGGAAGTTTCAGAGGAGGGAACTGATGGTGCTCAGGGCAAGCTACCCCAGGAAGCACCGCTCTGGTATACGGATTATTTCCAGCTGAAGACAATAAGGACTCAGAGAACTCAGGAAGAATATTTGAGTTTCCCCTCCCAAACTGCCTTAAGAATTTAAAACAAAAGATCTGTTTCAGGAAGGAGTTATTATCATGACTGCTATAAAGATAATGTAGGATAGAGGTTACAATAGAAAAGGCACCAACAAGCCCATCTTATCGGAAGTTCTGTCTCTCTGGCCACAGGCTCTGGATGGCCCTGTGAGGAGTTACCAGACAATCATTTACAAGGGAAGTCTCCATTTGTAAAAGTATCTTCCTCTCTGTATTGGGAAGAGGGGGGACGACCTCATTTCTAGAGACTTATCAATGTAGAAGGTGAGGCCTTATAACGGCATAATAAATCTTACTCTTGTTTACAGTGCTTTAGTGATAATCTCCTGTAACTAACACTCCCACCCCCAACATCCTCCTTGTCTTTGGTTGGACATGGTATTTAAGACGAGAATCTCCTATTGTGTTGAGAAACGCAGTGTCCCTGCTTTCTCCCATGTATACATGTTATTAAACTTGGTATTATTTTCTCCTGCTACCCTGTCTTGTTAATTATTTAGCCAGTCATAAGAACCTTAAGGAAAAGGGCAGAAGGAGATTCCCCCTCTTCCCCTGACAGTGGTGATGCAGGTGGGCTCTCAAGGTTATGCCTATATTGTGGAAGCAAGCAATCAAGTATTTAATGGAAGCATTTCTATGTAAACGAAAGAAAAAGAAGGTTAATGGTTGGAGCAATTTGTAAAGCAGTTTCTGAGTATAGGGGACAGCTAGTTAAGAAGAATTTTAGATGTCAGCATCAAAGCATCTTTTGCAGTTTAAAATGTCTCTGATGATTTCATCGGGTAACCTCTTAAGTTTATATCAAGTCCATCAGCTTCAGTTTGTAAGGCTTCAGGAAAAAGGGGAGGTTCAGTTTTCAGTGATTTCAAATGAAAATGATGGAAAAAATCAAAAACGTTAGTTTGGACATCTGTAGGCAGATATTTTAGACTAGAAGAAATCAGGATCCAGTCCAGTCAACAGATATAAAACAAAAACCTTAACAGACAATTAACAAAACTAGGATCTAATATCCGCAAATGTACACTATAGTTTTTACTGAAATATAATTTTTCTTTCTAAGATCACCCTCATTTTTATCAAAGATAGACAAATTAAAACTAACTAGTTTGCAAAATAAGTCTAGTTCCAATAGTGTTGGCCCAATTATTTACATAAGTACAGCAAGAATAGCAATTGATCACATAGGCTCTTTTAAATCTGCTTTGCTGGAACTTTTTATAAGGAATCTCAGATTGAACTTTAAAGGCCTCTCCAGGCCAGAAAAGTCAAGCCAAGGATTTTGTCATCAGACTTTGCCTGTAATACCTACAGATTTGGGTGAATTCCTCTGTTCCTAGGTTCCCCCAAAATATTTCGAGGTTCCTTGTGTTTGCCAGATAAGTGACATTCTTTACTTATCCTGGTAAGTGCTGCTTGGAACATAAGGTACCAGGCCAATATTTCCACGTGGCTTTATTCCATAAAGTCCAATCTTCATTCCTCAAAAGCTGTATGGTTATATCGCAAATATGATCTTCCAGTCACAGCCTTGGTAATATAACCAGTGTTTCCAATTATGTCCTGTTATAAGGAGAACAGATTCTTATTGAACTTATGCAAATAACTATATTGCCATGAAAACAATAATACTCACTTACTAAGAGTTTCCAAATTCGAGAGATCAGATCTAAGAAATAGAGAAATATTTCAATTTTACTTATAAAAATATCATTTGCCAGATTGTTATAAGTCATAGCTAGCTCAGGAGAAAAGAGAAAAAGTTTTCCTTAACTCTGAAAAAACAAAACATTAAAAATTCAGCAATACTTCAAATGAAAAATCATAAAAATTATAATCATCCTTATCAGTTCATTCAGTCCTGTGTAATCCATTCTTGATCCCAATCTTTCTGTTAGCAGCTTCATGAAGTTATCAGTCTTTCCATCAGGTTTCTGTAATTTCTTACCAAGGTCAGTTTTATGATCAGAAAGTTTGTCAGAAACCTGTACTCCAGTGTAAATGCCAGAGTCCTTTCCATGAATTTTTCTGAAGTTGAAATATTTTGCAAAAGCATTAGAGCAAAGAAATAAGTCTGTAAACAACAAGACCTCAAAATGGCAATTGACAGAGAAATTTGATTAATTTTGTGACATACAACACTTTAAAATAATAATAACCAGAAATATGACTGATAATCAGGACAGATCAGAATTTCAGTAATGTTATACAATTTTAAAACACCTATGTCGATAACATTTGCTCACATAATAGCACCTAAGCAGACTTATCATCACTTGTCTGACAATGCTTTCCATGCAATTTAACATACTGAATAAGCCTAATAAACTTAGTATCTTTCCCATTATAGGAAGAGAGCAAATTTCTTTAAGAAGTTCTAGGGCCCTTTGAAAATTCTCAAAGAAAAAAAGTAAAAAAAAAGACTTTATTTAAGATATGAATTTTGGGGAGCTTGTCAAAAATAGAAAACGTTAAAGCAAAGAGATCATTAACAGTCCAAAAACCTTAATAGAGAAACCTCAGTCTTTTGAACACAGGAAATTATTTTAACAGTTTTTTTTTTTTCTGTCTTTTAGGTAGACTTATCCAAAGGTAAAGAAAAATCTTTTATAACCTCTTTATCAAGTTCAAGAAAATTATCCTTTTAAGAGAAAGAAGACCAAATTATAATTTTGTACCAGCTTCCTTCTGATATTAAAATTCATTAACTTAATTAAATTCATTTCAATCTGAGCCAACTTCACCATACAAAAACTCCTTTTCCAGAATTCCTCTTCCACAAACCTATAACTTTCATTTTACATTCAGAATTTGTCCCATGTCTTTCTTTTCCCTCCTAGTACTTGAAGACAAATTTATCTTTCTTAATCAATCAAACAAAATATTTCCATTCTTTGTTCCTTCTTTATACATCTTACTTTCCTTGTACACAGACATATTTTTTCTTAATATTTAGTAGCTTCAATCACATACACTAATTAGAAATTTTAACTCTTAGAAACCCGAATTTGTAAGTAAAAACTAAGTAAACCATGATAAACTTTCTTTTACATTAGTATATTGTGGCTTGGAAAATTTATAAACACTTCATAACTTCTAGAAATATGTTACTTTATAGTACAATCTTTTAATAAAACACATGTTTACCAATAGACCCAAAACACCTTTTAGTTTTCCTGTAATGAAAAGCCAAATGTAGACAATCGTGACTTTCGCAATCAATGTCTAATATCTTATCTTATTTGGAAATGATGATACTCAGTGAATTTTTATCACAAAATTTAGCAAAACTCTAAAGTTTTAAGTCACCAAAAAGATTTTGGAAGCTGTAAACACCATAACACATAATTATTATTTAAAGTTCACCCAACATTCATCTTTTTCACAACTATTTAGTTACTTGTTGCCAATAATTATTTAGATTGTCTATAAGACTTCATAAGACATTAGATAAAATTAGCCATCATTTAAATTACTATTTTTGTTAACCAGTACTGTAATAGAAATAACATCAGTTTTTTTTACAAAAGTTCATGTAAATTTCATCACCTCTTATACCTTTAAACATAGTTATCATTAATATTTTTATCAATAGGTGTTGGTCTTCTAATTTTGGACAAGGGAAGCATTCCCAGTCAGACATTTTAAAACATACACAGGCAAAGTTGATGTAACCTCTTTATATAAAATTAGCTCAAACATTCCAACCTTTATAATCTTATCAACACTTACACTTTTACATGTTCTCAATTCAATTGTAACCTGAGTCAAGGTCTTAAGGCTATTTAAATTTTTCCCTTCCTTTTTATGGCCCTTTTTTAGGTACCAATTAAACAATTGTGTGAGAGCTCTCAAAACATATTTTTTTTCCTCAATTTAGAAGTTTTCCCAATTCAAAGGATCTGTTGTCTGGCCATTGACGAGTAGGATTTTCATTTGTATATTTATTCCAATAGTGACTCGATCCAATAAGCCTTTTTAAGGAAAGACCCGGTGGTAACTTTCCCATGCTTAGAGTAAATTTTTACCATGGACGCAAGAGGCGTCCCTGGTGAGGGCGCAGATGATGTAGCCCCCATGATCCACAGAATTCACTCCCAAAGATATTCAGAGAAAGTAAAAACCTTCGTTACACAGGCGGTAAGGATGGTGTAGTGAAAACGGTGTCTCCGGTCTCCTACAATAGTGTGGGACGCCTCCAGTCACAGACCCGCTAATCTGTGACACCAGGCAGGCAATATTGGAGTGGGATTTTTCCAGCACTAACAAGCAACGAAGGTTAAGACGACAAAAGCCCTTATGGACTGGGTCCTTTATGACAAACTCCCCTGAGAGCTTGGCACAGCCGGACAAAGAGACAGTTCAGAATCCCAGTCTACTCGACTGGCCACCAAGGGGCACCCCGGTAAATGCACCTTCCGTATGGTGGAGACCAAGGAGAATATTCTCACTGGTCACAAAGCCAAGTTTTCTCAGGACACAGAACAAGACAGAAGGAAAAACCTCATCCGGTTCTTTTCTTATGTGCACAATGACAGCTTTAGCCACGCCTTAGGTCTCTTGGAGTCAGAATAATACCTGGTGGGGAGGTGCCACGGGGTTGGGGATTGTGTGCTTTACAGAGTACCTCGTCATTGCATGGACATTTTCTTGCAGTTGGCGGGGGACATGTGTCTTCTACCCCGTTCCGTGACACAACTTATCCTGTCACGGGAGTCTTCTGAAAGTGGCGAGCGCCCTAATGGCTCTTAACTTCTCGACCTGTGCCCACCAAATTTGCAGCCTTTTTGGCTTCCAAGATGCCCTTGGCAATGGCCTTCACTTCATGTGCATATTAACCCACAGCAAAGTTTGTGTAAATAGACGCCAGTCTGGTGAGACCCGCAAACTCACCAGTCTGTGGGGCAGGCCCGGACAGTAGGCTTATAGGGTCTATGCCTGCATCCTACCCTATTGTATTTCCTTCTTATGACACACGATACAAAAGACAGAGACAAAAGAGAAAAACAGAGACTATTTCTGGGAGGAAAAGCGATCAAGATCAAAACCAAGAGTACTCTACCAAATTTACCAGCGTCACTAAAATCACAAGAAACTAGTTTCCCAAATATTTTCTCCTGCCAATCTAAATTTCGAAAGAGAAAAAATTTCTCACCACCTCCTTCCACCGGACTCCACAGGTAGAGATTCCGGGAGGCTGACGTGGTAAGAAGTCTTACATTTTACCGGCTATCGTCAGGGGTTCCCGTATTTCATCCCCTGCAGTAATCTAGGGAGAAGGCATTTCTTCCAGCCAGAGAATGCAACTTGCCAGCCAGCGTAGCCCCACGTTGGGCGCAAAAACTGTTGAGGGAGTGAGAGAATCTCCCTTTTCCCTTTTCTTAAGGTTCTCATGGCTGGCCAAATAGTTAACAAGACAGGTTGGCAGGAGAAAATAATACCAAGTTTAATAACATGTATACATGGGAGAAACTCAGAAATGAGCAACTCGTCCCTCTGTCTAAGCTGCCCACTTAAGTATTGTAGCTAAAGAGGAGGAAGGTGTTGGGGGTGGGTAGTGGTCTAAGACCACAGAGGGCAAGAAGACAACTCACATGGAGATAGAAATGCAAATGTTTGCCTGACAACTCTTCTCATGGTCATCTATAGATAATGTGGTCAGTGAGAGATAGAGTTTTTGATAAAAGTGGCTTGGTGCCTTTCCTATTGTAACCTCTATCCTACGTTATCTTTACAACCATCATGATAATAACTCCTTCCTGAAACAGATTTTTTGTTTTAAATTCTTTAGGCAGTTTGGGAGGGGAAATTCAAATATTCTTCCTGAGTTCTCTGAGTCCTTATTGTCTTCAGCTCGAAACAATACACACACCAGGGTGGTGACTAATGGGGTAGCTTGCCCTGATCACCATTACCTCCATTTATAAGGATGCCCCCTTTATATAGATTCTGTACAAAATTGCAAAGATCACTTTTTCCTTTTCAAAATTTATTTCTTTTAACTTTTAATAGTGAGAACCTTAGTGTTGGGTAAACTGCTGCAAAATTACTGGAAATGCTGAGAGTCTTTTTGAAAAGTGTAGAAGTCTAAAGATAATGAAAAGTACATTTCTCCAAGGTCAAGTCCCTTGATGATCTGATAGGCGTCTGTCTAGGTGTACCCGGAAGAGATGGAAGATTGAACACCAGCACAGCACACAAGGAAACAGGCTGCCAACTTGAGGGCTTCCCATGGACCACAGAGTGCCTAGCAGACTCTTGGAGACTAAATCTGGGCTTTGTCCATGGGTTGGCCCTGAGAGGAAGATTTTGCTTAAATGACCAGAAAATAGATAACGGATTTTGTTGATAATAATTCTTACCATGTAAATTTCTTTATAAATCTCTGAATAAAATAAAAAAATATAATCCCCATAGAAATCAACTCTTACTGACAAGCTCCACAGCCTTCTCTAGAGAGCTCAACAGAAAATGTCTCCACTGACTGTGAATTGCTCTTCTCTGAAAGCCAGCCAGCACTTCACTGATAGCCCTGGATAAGGAAGGCCAGATACAATTCTTTGAAGATATTTAGCTGAATTCAGAACCAAAAATCCTACCTCCAGTTGGCTCCTCTGTGAGAATGGATGGCCGGCCTTGTTTCACAGCCTGAGCTGTTGAGGTTTCATATGAGATAAATTGCTCTGTTCTCCAGGGATGGAAAAGCTGGACTGTGACATCGATTCAGGGCTGAGATTTTGCAGGTAAAGATAGGGTCATAGAGGGGAATAAAGATTTCAGCAAATTGGTTTGTTGTTCTCTACAGTGGAAATAATTTAAGAAGCAGATAGTCTCTCACTCAAACTTCTCTTCCCTGTTCTCTATCTGTCATATCACTGTAAAAATTCTCTCTATGAAAATTTCAGTCTTTTTTCTTTGTAGTGTGTTTATTATCATCTTTATGAATTCTTTGACTTCACCACCTTCTTGGCACCACAACTCTAGCCATTGAGATATTATTATAGATTCACTTTTGCAACTTCATCCCCTTATCTCTATTTCCTCCGCCAATTCGTAGTTTTAGTTCTTATTGTATCTTATGCTTGAAAACATTTGAAGCTTACAGTGTGTATCAGTTCCTTATTTTCTCAAATTTTTATTATCTAAGTGCCCTCAACTATCACTTTTTTTTAGAAAAGAAGTGAAATACATAACAGAACAGTACACTGTAATAAATTGACCACTTATAAAATTAAGTTCAACCTGAAATCCCTCCCCACTTAACAGAGACCATATTTTATAATTCACAATGCTTTAGTCCGGGCAGGGTCAGTTTATCAAAGATTTCTGGATGTTTTAAACCACATGAGATATATACATTGTAAGATAAAATCGTTAATCTTGCAGAAGTTGTAGAATTTCCTGATGCTTAGGGAAGTTGGTGGTGGAGAACCTGAATCATATGAAAAGTAGTTGATTAATTAGCACCTGAGTTTGTTAAGTTGATAAGGATGATGATGAGACATACATGTTGAAAAGATAACTTTGCATATCAGAGTATTGTCAGAGGCCACTGGGAAAATTCATAATATTCTCAAATACTACAAAAAATGACCATTTTTTCATAAAAGATGTCATACATGATGGCATCATATACTTCTGTCAGAAAACTTGCAATGAAGAAAATGAACACTTCAGTCATTTTAATTCTAACAATTTGTTCATGCTTACTAGTAGGTTAAAAAACTTTTTAGAAATAAAGTGATAAGTGATGTACTAGCTTAATTTTTAAATTTTTTTAGTAAAAAACTTTTTCATATTTTTAAAAAATATTTATTTGTATTTATTTTATGCTGAATTTATTCCTGGGCCCAAAGACTTTTTTTTTAATTAACTAACACCAATTATTTTCAATCTCTTTCAAAAAGTTGAAGAGGAGAAAATACCTCTAAAGTCATCCTATGGGATTAGCACTACCCTGATATCAAAGCCAAAGACACTAAGAGAAAAGAAAACTATAGGTCAATATCTTTGATGAATATTGATATAAAAATCCTCCATAAAATAGTAATAAACTAAATTCATCAGCATATTAAAAGGATTATACAGCATTTTTAAGTGGGATTTATTCCTGGAATACAAGGATGTTCCAATATATGAAAATGAATTAATGTAATAAACCACATTAACAGAATGAAGGAAGAAAACACATGATCATCTCAATGGATGCAGAAAAAGCATTTAACAAAACTCAACATGCTTTCATGCTAAAATCACTAAAAAAACACTCAGGGTAAAAGGAAACTACTTCAACATAATAAAAGCCATATACAGAAATCCACAGAGAACATCATATTCAAGGGTGAAAGACTGAAAACTTTTTCTCTAAGATCAGGAACAAGACAAGACGGCCCATTTTCACCACTTCTATTCAACATGATATTAGAAGTTCTAGCCAAAGCAATTAGGCAAGAAAAAGAAAGAAATAGCATCCAAATTTGAAAAGAAGAAGTAATATTATATTTGTTTACAAAGAGTATCTTATATGTTGAAACCCCTAAAACTTCCACCAAAAATTTGTTAGAACTAGTAAATTCTGCAGAGTAGTGCGACACAAAATCAACACGCAAAAACTATTGTTCTTCTATACATTAATAATAAGTAATCTGAAAAAGAAATTTAAAAACTTTACATTTTTATTTACAATAGCAACAAAAGAATAAAATACTTAAGAATCAACTTACTCAAAGAGGTAAAAATTCCAATGATGGTTTTGCAAAATTAGAAAAATCTATCCTAAAATTCATATGGACTCTCAAGGGACATTGAATAGCCAAAACAATCTAGAAAAAGAAGAACAAAGTTAGAGAACTCACACTTCCTGATTTCAAAACTTACTATAAAGTAATCAAAACAGTGTGGTACTGGCATAAATACACACACTATACTAATGAAATAGCACAGAGACCCCAGAAATAAAACTTTGCATATATGGTCCAATGATTTTTGACAAAGGTACAAAGATCATTCATTGGAGAAAAGAACAGTTTTTCAACAAATGTTGTTGGGAAAACTGAATACCCACATGCAAAAGAATGAGTTTGGACCCTTACTTTACACTATATACAAAAATTAACTCAAAATGGATCAAAGATATAAATATTAGAGTTGAAGCTATAAAATCCTTAGAAGAAAACACATGGTAAAAGCTGTATGTCATTGGGTCCAAATGCCATTGCAAAAATGATTTCTTTAATATGACATCAAAGACATAAGTAACAAAAAAATAAAAAATTGGACTTCATCAAAACGAAAAAGTTTTCTGTATCACAAGACACTATCAACAGAGTAAAAAGGCAAACCATGGAATGGTTGAAAATATTTGCAAATCACAAATCTGATAAGGGATTAATATATAGAATAAATAAAGAACTTCTACAACTCAACAATAAAAAAAAAACCTCAATTTAAAAATGCACAAAATACTTGAATAGACATTTCTCCAAAGAAAATATAAAATGAACAAGAAACACAAGAAAAGATGCTCAACATCACTAAGTATCAGGAAAAAGTGAAATAAAAGCACAATGAGCTACCTTTTCACACCCGTTAGGATAGTTACTATCACAAAATCAGAACATAACAAGTGTTGACAAGGATGTTGAGAAATTGGAACCCTTGTGCTCTGAGTGTGAGAATATAAAACTGTGGAAAACAGTATGGCAGTTCCTTCAAAAATTAAAAATAGAATTACTATATGATCTAGAAATTTCTCTTATGGGTTCTGAAATAATAAAAAACATATTTATCGGCCTCTGCGTCCAGTTCTTGGCACAGAGCTCCTAAAACCTTTGTAATTTCCCCAGTGATAAGAACACTAAGAGAATCTTTTGTCCTATTGAGGCAATTCTGGGTGGGCTCCTGGATGGCTCCTGGATGGGGGTTGGTCACCAGAAAGACCAAGCCCTGATTAGAAGCTTCGAATTTTTAGCCCTACCCCTTATCCTTCAGAGAAAGGAGAGGGGCTGGAAACTGAGTTAATAATTGATCACGCCTATGTGAGAGAGCCTCCATAAAAATCCCAATAGAAGGCGGTTCAGAGAGCTTCCAGGTTGGCAATGACAAGGACTGCTTGGAGAGTGGTGCACCTGGAGATGGCATGAAATCTTTGTGTATTATCTCCATACCTTTCCCTATGCACCACTTCCAACATGCTCTCCTTGAATTATATCCTTTTATAATAAACTGGTGATCTAGTAAATGTTTCTCTGAGTTTTGTGAGCCACTCTAGCAAATTAATTAAACCCAAGGAGGAGGTTGTGGGAACCTCTGGTTTATAGCCAGTAAGTCAGAAGTACAGGTAACAACCTGGGCTTGTAACTGGCATCTGAAGTAAAGGTGAGGTTGGGTGGGTGTGCAGAATTATAGGATGGAGCCATCAACCTGTACAATCTGATGTATCTCTGGGTTGTCAGCATCAAATTGAGTTGAATTATCTGGTAACCAGCTGGCATTACAAGAATTGCTTCTTGGAGGTGTGGGGAACCCTGTTATATGTGAAAAAGTGAATCTGAGAACACCATTTATGGGTATACACCCAAAAGAACTGAACGCAGAGGTATAAAGACATATATGTACACCCATGTTCTTAAAAGCATTATTCAAAATAGCCGGAAGCTGGAATCAAGCCAGGTGTCCATAAGTGGATGAACTGACAAAAAAATGTGGTGTATACACAGAGTGGAATACTATTCACCCTTAAAAAGGAAGGAATTCTGACACATGTTATAACATGGATGAACCTTGAGGAATTTATGCTAAGTGAAATAAAGCCAGTCACAAAAGGAAAAATGCTGTATGATTCCACTCATATAAGGTAATTAAAGTAGTCAAATTTATAGGAATAGAAAGGAGAATGGTGGTTCCCATGGGCAAGAGGGAGGGATAACAGGGAGTTGTTGCTTAATGGGCACAAAGTTTCAGTGCAATGTGAAAATAGTTCTGTGGATGGTTGGAGGTTATGGCTACACAATTATTTGAAGGTATTGAATGTCGCTGAACTGTACACTTAAAAATGGTTACAATTTTATGTTCTGCATATTTTATGACCATTAAAAAATTAATTATTTTCAACAAATGAACAAACACTAGCTACATGCGATAGCATGGATGAATATCACAAACATAATGCTGTATAAAAGAAATTATATTCAAAAGGCTATATATTTTATAATTCCATTTATATAAAATCCAATAAAGAAACAAAACCGAGGTCTGGCTTCTACTAATAGTGGAGTAGCTTGTTGAACTAACACTCTCACAGATAACAATGATAAAATCTGCACAAAATATTATATATATTTATACAGACTCGTGTAGCTATATGTAAAACACATTTAATAAATGTGTATATGTGTATATGTTTAAATCAGTTCCAAAAGCAAGCTGAACTGAGAGGGAATCTTCCCTTAAATGATGGGAATTGCACCAGGAGATATTTGCAAGCTTGAATCTTTTGCCTCAAAGCATTCCAAAATCTGTTCATGGCCTAGACAGGGGAAAAACTACAGTCTTACTTGTAATGTTAGAGGATGTATTTTTGGGCTGGCAGAGTAGCTGGAAAGTTAGGGGAGAAATTCTGGAAGGGAGGGAGACACAAAGAGGAAAATCGCAAAATATATATGTAAGTCTCTCCCCCACACACACCAAATTGGCAGATCTTTGAACAACACACATACAGGGTAGGCCCCAGAAGGCCTAGTGTAAAAACAGCAGTTGGAAGATGAAAGAACTGACTGAGGATTTCAGCTATGCCCACTGTAAAGGAGATAGGATTGGAATTTCAGTCCAGCCAAGTTGATTCCCTGCTAGAAAAGTAACAACACTCTTCAAAGAAATACAATAGAATCCGGAGCCTCTATACCTATCTTTCATGATTTCCAGTACACAATTTAAAAGAATCATGAGATTTGAAGAAACAGGAAAATGTAATCCATATGTGACCAAAAGCAGGCAGTAGAAACTCTCCCTAATGTGTTGCAATTAGCAGTCAAGAATACGAAAGCAGCTATTATAAAGATGATCATGATGGTAAAGAAAAATATTCCCATAATGAATGAACAGATGTGGGAACTCAGCAGAGAAGTGGAAATTACACAAAAGCACCAAATAGGAAGATGAAATGAAATAAATACTTTTGAGTTTACCAGTAGATGAGAAACAGTAGAAAAAACATGAAGATACAGCAATAGAAATTATCCAGTCTGAAGAAAAGAATGTAAAAATTTTGAAGAAAAATGAAGAGAGCCTTATGACCTGTGAGATGATTGAGTCCCCAGCAGAGAGGAGAAAGACAGAAAAATTAAAGGAGGCAGAAAGGCAAATCAATAAGTAATAGCATAAAACTTCCAAAATTTCTTGGAAAATCTAAAATTTTAGATCCTAGAAAGTCAGCAAACCCACAAAGTAAAATATAAAATAAAAGCATACTTAGGTACATGATAGTCAAGCTACTAAAATCCAAAGATAAAAAGAAAATCTTGAAAGCAGTCAGGGAAATACATATATACAGGGGAAGACATTACATACAGGGAGAAATAAGGTGAATGATGGATGATATATTATCAAAAACAAAAGAGACAACTCAACAACAAAATGACATCTTTCAAGTGCAGAAAGAAAACCCAAAAGTCAACACAAGATTCTATATTTAGCAGAACTCACTTTCAAAAATGAAGCAGAAGCCACAATAAGATACTGCACGCCTATTAGGTGCCTGAAATAAAAAATAAAATTGCAAATACCACATGAGGAGGTGGGTGAGGAGTAGGAGCAATTAGAACTGGGAATGCAACATGATAGTTGCATTCAGAAAACAGTTGAGCAGGTTCTTATAAAGCTAAACATACACTTATTATATGACTCAGATATCCTACTCCTAGGTATTTACTGAAGAAAATTGAAAACTAATGTTTAAACAAAAATCTTTGTGGGAATCTTTATAGCCATTTTATTCATAATTGCCAAAAGCTGGAAATAAACTAAATGTTCTTCGTCAGGTGAATGGAGAAAGAAACTGTGATGCATCAGTACATTAGAATACTACTTGACAGTAAAAAGGATAAACTCTTTTTTTGTGTGTGTGAGAAAGATAAGCCCTGAGCTAACATCCATTGCCAATCCTCCTCCTTTTTTCCGCCCAAAGCCCCAATAGATAGATGTATGTCATAATTGCACACCCTTCTAGTTGCTGTATGTGGGACACGGCCTCAGCATGGCCAGAGAAGCGATGTGTGAGTGCGTGCCCTGGATCCGAACCTGGGCCACCAGTAGGGGAGCGCATGCACTCAACTGCAAGGCCACGGGCCCGGCCCCAGGATAAACTCTTGATTCACACAACAACATGGATGAACCTTGGGTGCATTTCTCCAAGTAAAGGAAGTCAGATTCAAAAGGCTGTACAGTATATGATTCCATTTATATGACTTTCTAGAAAAGGCAGAATTACAAGGATGGAAAATGATCAGTGGTTGCCAAGGGATGGAGTAGGGGAAGGGGTTGAATACAAAGGGATAGCATGAGAGAACTTTGGGGGTGAAAAACACAGCTCTGTATGGTACTGTGGGTATGGATGCATGACCATAAAGTCAAAACCCATAGAACTGTACACCACAAAGAGTGAATTTTACTCTGCAAATTTTAAAAATCAATCAGGATGCTGGGAAACTCAGATGGAATGCAGTGAAAAATGAATCTCACTGTATTACAAACATGTGACCTAACCATACAGAAGGGGTGGGGATGAAAGGTCCTGACCTAAGTTACTTTGGAAGACAGTGATTTGACGGGATACTGTAGAACTAAAGTACTGGACACAAACACTGTACTCTAGGTGGTAAGTTTGTTTTTCATAAGGGTATGGATTAGCAATTCTGAAACTAGTTGACACAGTAAATATATTGTAGCTAACTGGAGTTAAGTTTCTCACTGTTGGTGAAAGAAGTTACAAATAAACAAAAGGAGAATGCTAGAATAAACTCTGTGGTGCTGGATTGGAGTTTGAAGTATCAGTATGAATCCATGTCTCTTTTAATATATCTATCCAAATAGATAGATAGACTGATATATAGATGGATAGATCGATAGACAGATGTGTCTACCTGAGTTTATATTCATGCATACATTTCCAAGCTCTGCTGAGAGGGTCCAGAAGCAGTGATACTCTGGTATTAATGAGCACACCTAGCTCCCAGATCTTGTTTTCTAAATATCATTCTCCAATAAAATAAAGCAGATTTTCTTGGAGAAATGGCTAATTCTAGGGCTGGAGATGGAAAATACAAGATGAGCCTGGATCATCTTGTAGTGCCAGAAAGTAGGAAAGTGCTTTCAAAAAAAAACACACAGAAAATGATGGGACGTGTCAAAAGGAATCAATCTGAAAGCCTTTCCAATGACTCAAGCTGGAAAACTCTGAGCAACAAAATAAATAATGGTAGCATTGGATAATTACTCAGAGAATAAAATAAATATCCACGAGGCTATACTGATATAAAAAAGATTAAACAAGAAAGGAAGGGAAGGAAGAAAGAAAAAAGGGGAAAAAAAGAATGAGAGAATGAGAAAAAGAAAGGAAGAAGGAAGGGGGGGAGAAATCTTGCTCACAGAATTCCAAATAATAAAAGCGCTAGATAGCATGAAATAGAAAATCGCCACTTTAACACTACAGTAATAATTACTTTTGGAAAGAATGACTGATGAACGCAAAAACTGTGGATGAAACTTAAAGAAGAAACAGTACATTTGCAGAGTCTCAAAGCATTTCCTTTCCAAACACTTAACTTGTTTCTCTTATTTCTTTTTTTTATGATTTTATTTATTTATTTATTTTCCCCCCAAAGCCCCAGTAGATAGTTGTATGTCATAGCTGCATATCCTTCTAGCTGCTGTATGTGGGACACGGCCTCAGCATGGCTGGAGAAGTGGTGCATCGGTGTGTGCCAGGGATCCGAACCCAGGCCGCGAGCAGCGGAGCGCATGCACTTAACCTCTAAGCCACGGGGCCGGCCCCTCTTATTTCTTTAAAATATCTATGACTACCTAAAGCAAAAACTATAACACTGTGTTGTGGGATTTATAACATGAGTAGATGTAAAATTTATGACAGCAATAGCACAAAGGACAGAGGTAAATGGAACTGTTCTGTAGCAAGGCTTCCATATTTTACATTGATTAAACTGGTGAACTATTAAGTCTAGGTAGGATGTGATATCTTAAAGATGCATATTGTAATCTGGACCACCCAGTAAGAATGCAAAGGTGTGTCATTTAAATGCTAATAAAGGAATTAAACAGCATGCCAAAAAACGTTTTTTGTTTTTTTTTTAAAGATTTTATTTATTTATATTTTCCCCCTAAAGCCCCAGTAGATAGTTGTATGTCACAGCTGCACATCCTTTATTTGTTGTATGTGGGACGCGGCCTCAGCATAGCCGGAGAAGCAGCGCATCGGTGCGCGCCCGGGAGCCGAACCCGGGCTGCCAGCAGCGGAGCGCGAGCACTCAACCGCTAAGGAACAGGAAGGAGTTTTCTGGGGGTGATGGAAATATCCTATTCTTAAAGGGATGAAAGTTATATGGGCATGTTTATTTGCCAAAACTGTACGGTTGAGATTTGTGCCTTTCAGTGTGCATACATCTTACTCACCACACATGCACAAAGGCTTAAAAGAATAATAAAGTGAGGTGGGAATGGGATGGAGTGTGGATGAAACAAAAATGGCAGATGATTAGTAGTTGTTGAAACTGGGTGACGGGCCTACTGTGCTATTTTGTTTATTTTGTATATTGTTTAAATTGTTCTGTAATAAAACACTTGTATAAGAAGACAAACTTGACATACAGTGTTCGCTGGTAAGATATCAGTTACCTTTGGGGAGGAAATAGGGAGAAAGGGATTGTCGGGGCCTGAGTAAAGCTGGTGCTAGTTCTTGGTCACACAAGTGTGTTCACTTTTTAATAATTCTTTGTGATTTACGTGGATGACTTCTGCATATATTTCTGTACGCATGTTATATGTCAATAGTCATTTTAAATCCTGCATATTTGCACAAAGATACTAACTCAATATCTCAGAATAACAGCAGTGTTTTGTTTTGAAGTGGAACACATTCACTCATGACACCATTAGATGGATTTTAATACTCCCAAGTATCTATTAATGCCCTCATCCTTGCATGGACGCCTGGGTATTTCCATTTTTGCCTCAGTTTTGTAAGCGGCATGGATTTGAGATTTCATGATGTCATCTTTCTCCAGCAAGGTCCACCCCCACCACGATGCTCACCAAGGCCTCGAGACCTAGCACAGTGCTGTGTTCACAGCATGCACTCAAGACCTGTGGGACTGGGTTGGAAGGAACAAAATGAGGAGCACACGATGTTCGTAACTTAAGTCTAGGTGTCATATTGTGACTTAGGAAATTGGTATAGTTTTTCGATAGATTTGCTATGCCTTCTAGATTTTCCTATTTAAAACAATGGGAAATAGGGTCTCAGAGTTCTTTCTCAGAGAAAGTCTGACATTTCAGGCACAGATTACTGACAATTATTAATGGCATATGACTTTCCCACCTCATCTTAGTGTTAAGTTTTTAATTCCTTACCTTGGAAATGACCTAACTTTGCTTCTTCCAAATCTTGTAGTAATACTGGTGCCCCAGAAAGTCAGGCCACGGATATTCTGCTGTTGTGCGTTCTCCCTGGAAAGAAGTGGAGCTGTGCATCCACCAGTCTAAGAAGCGTGTGGTGCTGTAGTATTTGGAGTCAATCAGAAAAGCTAAATGGAAAAACGACTTCAGAGAATTATCACCATAACCCTCCACAGCAACAAATTATTTTGCTTAATTATTTTGTGATTCTGCAGGTATATTTAAACAGGAATATTAAAACTAGTTCCCAAGGAGCCAGCCCTATACTAGAGCAGAAATTGCATATTACCTTCCTGCACAAACTTGCCTAACACTGTGGGAAGGACCAATGGGAAGTTTCGGTGTTGTTGCCTATGTTAACGAGGCCAGGAGGTCCACACTCGGATAAGAAAGTCCAGTGAACCAGCCTGTGTGCAGCGTGGAAATAGGGGCATGCATGTGTTCCCCTGAAGTGGCTTAGGGGTCACTTACCAGTGCACCTGAGTTTCCTGTCTGTATAATGCAGGTATTGGGGCTGTCCAATGTGATGTTTTCTCCTTTTTATGACATGGCTCAGGGCAGTCCTTCTAAGACTCCTGACCAAGGTATGGGCCCTTCAGGCAGATTGGGTCCAAAGGGAGGATCTCTGCAGCGACCCTGACCACGGGTTCCAGAGGGAGGATCATGGCAGCTTGGAGAGATAGGGGGGATGGTAGGACAGGTGGCATTGAAAAGGCAAATTCCAGGATCCCAGGCACCCGATATTTCCATTTTAGATATTGAATTTACATTTCAAATACTGGCCAGGGGGCTTCCACCAGGGCTGCAGGCAACCTCAGCAATAGCCAGGCTGGTGAGCCCCACCCCTACCTGAGTCCCGGTCTCAAGGGATGCAGCCCAACCACACTGCGCATACTCTGGGGGGTGGGCAGGTCATGGAGATTGGGCGTGGTATACAGAACAGGTGGGGAAGAGGGTGGGATGGAGAAGCAGAGGGGTGGGGCCCAGGGGCCGAAGGACAAGGCAAGAGTTGGGGCCAGGAGCTGTGCATGCTGGGAGCTTTTCTCTCTTAACCGCTCCCAGCTGGCAACCTGTAGGGCTGCAGGACTAGAACGCCCAGGATGCTCTGGGCACAGGGCGGTGCCTGGCCCTGGGAGGAGGAGCAGGGCGGTGTGAGCTTGGCCGAGGGCCAAACCATTGACTCAGGACTCAGGTCCTGCACCCGCTCCATGTGGACTGATTCCCAGAGGGATGTAACGAGACGAAAAGTACCAGGGAGTTAGGAGGGTGTGGCAGCTGCATGGGAAGCCGCGGGCCTGCAGCGTGTAACTGCTTTTGTCCAAAATTGAAGCCCAGACTGGCGCCTCTTCCCCACCGCCTCCCTCCTTTGCTTGATTCCTCCTCCCCCCTGTGTACCTGTGGGTCCTTCCACAGCCTCCTACCTAATCCAAGGCCAGGTGTTTCTCTAAACTGCTTATGGGAACTGGTTAGACATTCCAGAAACTTTCCACTTTGCCTGCTGCCCTCTGCCTTCTCCAGCCAAAGTGCCATCATTTCATCAGCTTTTGGGAGAAATTCACCCTTGTGGTCCCTCTTGGATGCACAACTTTGGAGTTTTGCAAAGTGGTAACATTGGCTGTTGCTTGCCTTTTTCACAGATGTGGAAGTTAAAGCATCCGTGAGGTTAATCATTGGTTTCCCCAGGATCTGCTAAGGGCAGAGGAGAACAACACAATTCCCAGGCAAGTATCTAGTAGGCCGTTTTCACTAACCTATTCCAGTGCAGAGGCCTCCAAAACAGCATCGTTAGGATGAGAATAGCTTAAGCATTTTGCCCTTCAGATTGATCACCTAATCTCAGCTCAGGCCTGAGTGGCCAGTCTCTCAGGGACATAAGTGATGACTCTGATCCCTCAGGAAGAGACCGGTAGTCCTGCTTTGGGAGAGGCATGTTCATGGTAGACAACACCTGGGCAGCATTTGAAACCCGTCAGCTTTAACATCTCTGCTTTGGATTCCGGCAAGGTTCCAGGATAAACATGCCCAGGGATAGTCAGATGTAACGTATTCTTTAAAAATTGATTACAGCAGTGAAAGGAACAGAGCATAAAATATCCTGATTATTTGCAAAAGATGAAATGCAAGCAAGACCTTCTTGTTAATTTTTTAATGCTCATTCTCTTGGCTGTATTGTACGCTTGAATGCATAAAAAAAATTTGAATTGAAAAGTTATCTTTTCCTGAGATTGGTAAATTAACTTAAAAGTCTTATTGAAACCTGTGGAGGAATGGTTAGCAGCTTTCACGATTTATGTCCTCCCTAAAACTTTGGGTGTTGATCTCCATGAAAAAAAGTCCTTTTTTATATTACACATCCCAATAGGTTACATTTCCAATTCCTGAATGTGGGGTATTATCAAAACAACTGAATAAGCTGGTCATGGAAACTGGACCCTGTCAGTATGTGAAGAATTTGCCTCGCTATGAATTAATGACATGAATTCTTTAACATTTTTTTAAAGAACGGACGAGAAACTCTGCAGTATCTCTGAATGTGGCAAGACAGGGAATTCTCGTTGGACCACATCCTCGGGTCCTTCTCTCGTGTTCAATAGACCCGGGTGATAGTCCGTGTTGTCAGGTGCAACGCCGCTCCCCCAGCCCCCAGTGTTCCATCCTACTCTGGCCTGTGACCTCTTCAGGGGGTTCTGATGACACTCCTCCACAAGGGTTGGAAGGAGACATTGTAACATGAGGATATTCATCATCTTGAAACAAGGATTAATGGAGAGGAATGTCTCGGGGTCTGTGTGCCCCGATGCAACTGCTGTTGGGTTGTGGCTGCAGTGACCACTGTGCTCCCAGCAGTCCCCACAATGGCTCTCTCAGACGTTTGATCTCCTGGTGCAACCACAGAAGCTGTTGACAGAGCTGAGCGCTCGTGGTTCAGTGTCTTCCGTCAGATTTTGTGGCTCTGACCCTCCTATGCTCGCCCCCTTCCCATTCCTATCTGCTGAGTTGATTGCTTTGTAGTTGTCTCCTAGGAGCCACTGTGTGTAACTGAATTTCACAGTGTCTTTAGGGACCCACCCTCACTACACGAGTCACTGTACAACAGCGACTTATCCTGGTGTAGCCCGTGCTCATCGTCTCCAGTGGAGCTGTGAAGAACCCTGCTTTCTCGGAGCTCCTCTCATTCTCATGCTGCTGGGGCTGCTTACGAAGTTGAGCATCCCGTCTTTGGTCTCATTAACATTATTCTTTTCATCGATTATTTTGAAGTCGGATATGACTTTGTTAATAATGTGACACTGGCTGTCACAGGAACTTTTATGTATCTTCCCCAACAGCTCTGTGAAGTAGACCTGTGATCCACACATTACAGGGGAGACACTGAAGCTCAGAGAGATGGAGTAGCTTCCTTCACTTCACAGTTTCTTGGTACATTTTGTGTCTCCACCTGGAGCTCCGCCTCTCAGGTGTGTGCACTTAGCTGGTGTTCCACTTTATGCCTCTCTGCCAGCCTCCCCAAAGGCACACGCTCCATCCTGAGTCCATTGTCTGCTTGATGGCAGTCACCCTGCACAAACAGGCTCCGGGCAGGGAGTGGACTAGCGGGCATGGTCCTCCGGCTTACCCTGGGCATGTTCTAGGTTCCTGGCGAGAGCTGAAGCAGTGGAAGATACTGACCGTCACTCACCTGGAAGGTATCTTATGGAGAAATACTCCACTGACTTTTTGCAGGTGTCATGTCTTCTTTGTCTTCATTGCTCCTCTGGGCTTTCTCCTACAGTCCATGCTGTGCAGTAACATAGAGAACAGAGACTGGTGAACATCATACTGTTGCCCTGCACCAAACGGTCACATCACTCATTTTTCTAACTATGAAACAAGTACACACTGTAAAAAAAGTCAAATTGCACTGATCTATGTAAAGTGAAACATTCCCCTTTCATCCCCTTCCCTGAAAACTCACTCTCCTACTCAGAAGGAACTATTGTTAAGAGGTTGTGACTTATTCTTCTGGAAATTTCCTATGAATTTGTAAATACACAAAGTTTTTTTTTAAACATAAATTACATAACTACATCGTTTTTCAATTTGTTGTTTCCCAAGCCATATATCATAGACCTCTCTCCTTATCAGTGCACATCATTTTAACTTACCTTTTTAGAAGTTTTAGAGGTATTCCAAAGAATAGGCATACCATGATCTGTTTATATCTTCTTTGATAGCAAAGGGATTACATCCAGTTTCACTATTATACATAATGCTGCTATAAGATCCTTGTGTGGAATTTATTACACTGCTTTCAACTCCTCGATTTGCTTTGTTTCCTTTTAGTCAGAGACTATGATATATTTGTAACAATTTTGTGGTAATTATTTTATAGGGAAATTAATTTTATCACTGAATAACGACATGTATGGGGAAGCTGCACTTCAAGGTCATCCATCTCAGTATTCTGGAGAAAAATCATGAAACTTAGAAGGTATTATGCTTGCTCCATCACATTCTAACAAGTCATGTTAACAATTTAAAGTTGAATCTTTGAATAGCCTCTACTCTTTCTGTTCAAATGAAGGATGACGTTTTCTTGTCTTGAAAACTTCTGACTCCAGGGGCTCTCAGTTGTGCTTCAGAGAGTGTAAGATATTGGTGTTGTATTTATTTCTCTTCACCTATAGGCTGCATCTTCTAAAGATCATAGAATTGAACATGGTCCAATCGATATATATGATTTGGTTCAAAAATTCAAAGTAATGAACCCAAGATAGGAATCTATAACTTTGGTTCTTAATAAAGAATTTCCTTTGATATCCTTCAGTCCCTCTCATTACTTGTAAAACCTCACCTATGGGTGAAGAGATGTGGTTCTGCTGGCAATGTCTGGCTTGAACATCCATAGTTAATCCTGCCACATCTGTAGGTAGATTAGACTTGACCTCTTGATGACCTCTGCCCTTGGTCTTTGAGCTGGGAAAAATAAGAATTTAAAAAAGTTGCAGTTATTAGCACTCAATACTAGAAACGCCCATTAAAGAGTGTGTTTGGTTTGGTAAACCAAAGGGAGTATAAGCAGAACAAAGTCTTTAATATCTATAAAATTTCAAAAAATTCTAATTTTTAAAAATATAACTCTAGTTTTGCCACACTGCAAACTGTGTATATATGAATGAAGTATCCCTCTGTCCATTTCTTCAGTTGTTTCCATTGATTTGATGGATTTATCTTCTAACCCGGATTCCAAATGTGAAAGAACATCTTGGTCCTTCAAAGAAAAGAAATCATTGAAATATAATTTTCTTTTAGCTCGGCATCCCACAGGTTTGAGGAATAAATGATCATGTAATGATACAATGATTTTGAAACCTAATTGTTAATTAGGGGGGTGTAAGAGATGATTGAATGGTGGTTCATCCCTATGGTCAGGGGTATTGTACACATGGACGTGTAAACACGATTCAGGAAGCTGCTTCAGCTCCGTGACATCCCTAAGAACCACAGTGCAGGAGGATCTAGGTACACAGCCGTCTGCCTCGATCTCCTGGGTTACATGTAGATCCAGGTGTCTTGACAGTGGCTTCAGAGCAGCTAACTTTTATCTATTTCTCCCTTTCCTTATCTCCAGTTTATCTCAAACAGTCCTGACTACCATATTTTAAAGTAAGACCAATTGTAGTTATCTACATGAGTTTCTTGTTCATTATTGCAGAGTAATAATCAAGGATACCGTTAAATATCATTTAATTGACCTTATTAAATTTGTTTTACCTTATAATTGATTAGAACACTGCGTTTAGTTCGGCGTTTGATATTCCCCAAGCGTGTTAATCTGCTTACAACTGCTATGTGCCTCATTCCTCTTAGAAGTGTATCTTTGGCCCATCACAAGATTTTAATGACTCAAATCATCATAAATTAAGATAATGTACTGTCTTTTGGATGATAGGGAGGCATATGGGTCCATTTTGGAAATATGCCCATCTGTCTTTGCTCCCCATGGGAAGTTTCTGGTCACTACGTCTCCAGGTGGCTTGCACAAGCCCTAGGTCTGTAATAGCTTGGTGCCTCTCCTTCTAATTGGGGTAGAAATAAAGGAGATTAGAGAGACTTATTAAAGTTTTGGTTGCATGAAGTCTTCTATGAAGACCATCCATGCATATTGTTCTGGATAGCTCTCTGTTCCTAAGACTACTAGTTATTTTAAGGGCTTGTCGGGAACTGTGAAAGGTCTGATATTTTACCTTACCTGCAAGCTAATAAGTTAGCCTACAATGGTTTAGCAGATGCTGACAAAAGACACAAGACCCATGGGTCAGAGACAAAGGACTCAATGACACAGCAATAGCAGTGGCCAGAGCATCATCATCTGCACCGGCTCACTAAATCTCACTTCCTACAGGGTGATACACAGTGGGCCAGGTGACATGCAGAGGGTTGCAAGATCTCAGAGCCTAAGGAACTCAAATCTTTGATAAGGGGCAGGATGTCTGCTAACCTTTGTCCTGGAGGGTGTTATTTTTATTATCCTGGGCAGTAAGCAAGCCTGCCCTTTGTTCCAGAGTAGGCCACTATTTCTATCTCCCAGGGCTGACAGCTCTACACACATCCTTGAAAAGATAACCTGGTCTTACTGACTTTCAAAGATAAGCTTGAATGAGACTTGATCATCATTCAGTTCTTCTGTTTCCTTTATTGAGATTGTGCAAACATGCTCTTTTCTCTGTAAAGTTCACTAACTTTATTCATACATAAGGGATGCTGTTGGTTTTATTTATTAAGTTGAAATTGTCTTATTAGAGCAAATGATGAAACTGTTATGGGTTGGATCTGAAAGTATGATTTCCAGGAAAAATGTGAAAGAAGATTAGTGCGCACAGAACTTTGCCACAAAGAGCTGATAGCAACTTAAATGATTTTAATTTGAATACTGTTTTATACAACTTTCTTCCATTTACTTCATCCTCTCTGCTTCCTTTAACTCTCATATGGGAATGGGGCACTTTCAGGGATTCACTGAACTCATTTACAATATTCAAATGGTTTTGTCTGTTGTGTTTTTTTTTATTGAGGTAAAGTTGACATACAACATTATCTCAGTTTCATGGGTACAACGTAATGATTCAATGTTTGAGTATATATTGAAATGATCACCACAATAAGTCCAGTTAACATTCGTCTATACATAGTTACAAATATTTTTCTCTTGTTATGAGGACATGGCATATTTCAAGGTGCAGAAGAATCAACGATGGTGTCATATTTTTCTATATACAGCTTGATGAATTTGGACATAAGTATACACCCTTGAGACTCTCATCACCATCAAGACCACAAACAAATTCATCACCTTCCAAAGTTTTCTCTCACCTCCTTTATTACTATCATTCTGTGGTAAGAACTCTTAGTATCTACTCAAGTAGCAAATGTGATGTATGCAATAGAGTTTTGTTAGCTGAAGGCACTACGCAATATCCTACATCTCCAGAACTTATTTATCTTGATAACTGAAACTTTGTATCCTTTGATAATCAGCTCCCCATTTCCCCATCCCTCCAGCCCCTGGCAACCACCATTCTAGCCTCTGCTTGTATGAGTTTGACAATTTTACATTCCACATATAAGTATTTGCCTTTCTCTGTCTGTCTTATTTCACTTAGCATAATATCTTCTAGGTCCCTCATGTTGTCAAAAATGGCAGGAATTCCTTCTTTTTTCAAGGTTGACGAATATTCCATTTCTTTATCCATTCATCCATCAATGACGTTTAGGTTACTTCCATATCTTCGCTATTGTGAATTAGCTGCAATGAACATTAGAGTACAGATATCTCTTTGAGACCCTGATTTCAATTCCTGTGGGTATACACCAGAAGTGGGATTGCTGGATCATATGCTAGTTTTCTTTTTTGCAGGAACCTCCATACTGTTTTCCATAATGGCTGTACTAGTTTATATTCCCACAAGGTTTCCTTTTCTCCACATCTTCACCAATATTTGTCATCTTTAGTTTTTTTGATTATCGCCATCTTAACAAGTGTGAAGTGATACCTCATTGTGGTTTTGATTTGCATTCCCTGATGATTAACGATGCCAAACACCTTTTCATACACCTGTTGGCCACTTGTATATCTTCATTGGAAAAAGTCTATTATGATCTCTTGCCCACATTTTAAATTGACTTGTCTTTTTGTTATTGAGCCAACAGAAAAAAAGGAGAACACAATTTCCAGGCGTTATGGGTGCTTCCCAGTTGATGCAGACGGTTTTGTGTTTACAGTGGTACCAAAAGGTCATGTTTCGTGCTTTTTCTTCAGCTTGTTATAAGACCAGCAGTAGCTGCGGCATGGCAGATAATCGGGATCTTCTGGGTTTGGAGGTTTACAAAATAAATAAGTGGTAAGGAATTTTTTATATTTCCAAGGAAATTATTGTGATCGTAGTCCATGGAATCCAGGATTAGATAGGTGTAGGAGGAAATTAAGGTGAGGATTGGTGATCTGGCATTACTTCTGATCTTGAGGGACAGGTATCTACTGTATGAGTGTTTGAATAAAAATATTAGGGAACAGGAATTTGTGGTGGGTGAATATGTTTTCTGAATTATTTACTTTTGAACATAACCACTAGGATTATGTGAACATCTGCGAGATTGGAGGAAGTCGTTAACAGGGGGTGGTTGATAATATCACTATTGATTTAACCTCTATGAACAACAAGTGGTCAATGGATTAAGCAAATGAGTAGACAGAAAACACAGAAATGGTAAGATTTGGGTTTTAGTAAGGACTGGGGACTGACTGTCCTGAGTGGGAGTGCCAGGACTTGTGCGGTTGAGAGTGACAAGGACAAGAAGAGAATAGAATCACACTCAAACAAGGAGGGCGTGTTAACAGGATGGAGGGGGAGAAATGATCTGGAGTAGCCTTGAATTTTGACCTTGAGCTTTCTGTTCTTGATGCAAATCTGCCTGATGACATCCCAGGACACAGGTCAGATCTATCCCCAGAGGATAGAGAGGGGGTGGAAGTACAAAACAGCCAGGATAATTGTCCTAAAAAGGCAGGCTTCTTTTATCATTTGACCCACTTTCATGATTGGTTTTTGTAGGATAAGAGGAAAAGAAGGATGATAAGAAGGATGACAGTCATGTCTTCGCAGAGGAAGGAGCATAACTGTGAAAACCAGTCCAAACCATAGCCTGGTTTAAGCATCTCCATGCCTTTGAGGATGTCCAGTGACATATTCAAGAGGACGATGACTAGAATGCCATCACATGCTGGCAATGACGGGTCTCTGGGAGGATTCCTTGGACCAGCCCCACCAAGTCTGCTGGGCCGAGAGACCGCAAGGACTCCAGGCCTGCAGTAGTGCAGGACAACTCGTAAGTCCTTTCAATCTGGCCAAAGCATTGCAAAAACTTGCACCTAGTCACACAGGTGAATCCCTGCCAGGTGTGCTCGCAGGTGGTCTGCATTCCAGGTCCCTTGAGCACTCCTGCTGGTCTTCAGATTTGGCAGAGATGATTCCAGGAGCTGCTATGGGCATTCCACAGCTCGACTGCCAACAATTTCTGACGACTGAAGAAGGTATCAGGAAGGAGGAAAGGGCAGTGAAGAGCACAGGAGCGATACTGGTGATAGCACTGATGGCGGACAGACTTGCTAGTGAGGCAGAGAAAGTGAGGGGCCAAGAAGGCCATCCTGACAGCAGATGAAATGGAGCAGGTACCTCAGTGAGGTCTCATGGCTGCGTCCCTAATGTTTCCTTGCTTTGAGCTCTTGAACTTTTAAAATATACCAATACTTGTCTTGTATTAAACTCTGCTGCGTGACATAGAAAATATAGATAGAGGTTTCTTTCTGAGGTGAGAGGTTGAGTTTCAGGTGAGGAGAGAAAGATCTTCCTTTTTCATGCTGTTTTCTCATTTTCCTTTACTATGTACAATATTTATTTGTATTTTAAAGTCAGCAGCCAGTTATCAACGTCACGGGATGATTCAGCTTTTCCCATCACAGTCACAGTAAAACCTACATAAAGTGGATTATTCTTTTTGTGTAATATTCCAATAGACTCCAAAATATTATTTCAAATCACTTTTGTGTCTACGTTCTCAAATTAGATATTTACTTCTAGGTCTCCATTTTTCTGTTCTCTGTTGCATGCCAATTCAGAGTTGCATCTAAGGAAATACCAGATTTCCCACAGTTTTTTAGATCCATATGTGTTGGAAATGTGATTCATGGAAATGGACATGGCAGTTGGGGGATCGTGCTATTACCGAAAGAGAACTTTTCAGCATCAGTAATGCTGAAAGAAACCACTGCTTGTTGGGATTTAGTTGTCTATTTGAGGGATCAAGCTTTCACTGTTGGCACTTCTCTTTCTCTTTGGAGGGAAAGTACGGCCTTCCCAGTATTTCCATTACCAAATCACTTTCCTGGGTGGCTGTGCCATGTCAGGAAGGTCTTGAGATGACGGGAACCAGGGTTCATCCTCAAATTCTGGCTGTTCTGACAAGGCTTCCCTGGCAGAGTGCAGCCTGTGTGTCTGGGTGACACTTGCAGCCATCAGAAAGGAGGGGATACCTCACAAGTGCCAAGCGATTCATCTGTCCCTTGTCTTACAGGGTGTTCCCAAGTGATGAGGTTCAAAATGCCACTTGGTAACCATTTGAAATCTCCTAGTCATGGGGTGGGTTCTCTGTGTGAGCTCAGAGCAGTGTCTGTTCAGCACCAGATGGGAAGCATTTCAGTATTTTAATTGATAAGGCTGTGTTCATGCACGTCCATGGACCATCAGTTCAGTGGCATTCCCTGCTGGAGCCCCCCACACCCCTGTCATACCTCGTCTTTCAAAGCTCCAAACAGTCTTCACACCCAGGAGGTTGTGATAATGTAACCACAGCACAGGATTGGGGAAAAAAACACAACCACCCAGGGGTGACACATTTTAAGGGCTTGGGCCCAATTGCCCCATTTGGACGAGTTGGTAACACCAACACTTAGTATGTAAACTGGAGGATTGTCCAAGATCACGGACCTAAGAACGACACGGGCTCAGATGTCACCTTGGACAGCAAGGGCCAGTGTAGAGTCACTCACTGGCCAGGATTATGGTCCCTTATACTGTCAAATTAGAGCTCACCGGGGATCCTCTGGCCAAGCCAGAGAGGAGGCTTGGGACCTTCTAGGGAATTTCTGCCCTAAAGGGAATTGCTTAAGGAAGGCAGGGGTGCTGAAAATCCTAGTTCACAGGGAGCAGTCATGTTTATGGAACGAGGCCCAGCAGTAGCCTTAAAAGCTGCATCACAAATCTTTCCGCCTGGATACAAAACAAGCAGGAAAAGGAATTCAGAGTCTTGGACAAGGATCACAGCAGGATTCAAATCCAGGTCAGGGGTGAACAGGGAGCCCCTAGAGGGGCCTCAGGAGCTAGATCCTTCCTGTCTTTAGTCCATTTGCAAATGAGCTTCCTTGGGCCTTGTCCTCTCCAAGTGCACGTTTTGATCTTTTTACATTGTTTTCCCCACTTAGAGCTGATGCAATTCCAGAGATTGAACTAGAAAACTACAAGTTCCTAAAATTTAGTCAAAAGAAATCTCAACAAGAGAAGCAGAAAATGTTCCCTGTTCCTCAAGAATGTAGAAAGGCAGCCCCTGCCTGTGGCACGACATGGTCCTGGGTAGTGCTGTTTTAAAGACACCCACATTTCAGTGGTTGTTGCTCTGCCTGTGAAAGTACCTTCAACATTTAAATCCCAAGAGAACGGGCGGGGGGCCATGTCTGCTCCTGGAGGAGTTGAATGATACTGAAATGAACTGGTCTTCGGAATTAGGGGGATTTGGGGGTGTCCCCACTAGCCAGGGAAGGGGCTGGCCCTTCTCCCTTCTCCCACATAAAATAAGCTGATGACCCGGAAGAGTTCGTGATTCAAGGAGAAATGTGAGATTCAGTGTCTCACTTACATGCCTACAGAAAGCGAGAGAACCACACCACAACTCCCAGACTGTAAAGGGAACAGGACTTTAATATAATATTCAAATATGGCATTTATTGTTTACAACAAATAACTTCTGTGCCTCCCCAGTGGGTGAATAGTTGCTGGGGTAGAAATATCAGGGAGCTAAGGTGGGTGTGTCCCCTCTCTCTTGGGCGTCAGGGGTCGCAGGAATCAGCTTACAATGCTCCCCTTCCCATCAGGTGGGAGGAGCTGGCCCAGTGTATCCCAAGCCTCCCAGCTGTGTCCCCGCTGCTGAGGATGGGGCTGTGATCGGCCACTGGTATGGGGCTCACTGTTGGGGCCTGGGGACTGAGTAGAAGAGTCGGGTTATCATGGTGGCCTGGAAGAATCATGGCCCCCACCCTGTCCCCACTGCACTGGGTGCTCCAGACCCTGTGCTCAGTGCTGTCAGCCACCAGTACCCCATTTGTCCCTGCCACTCGAGCGATCATTTAGTATCACCTATTTCACAGAGGGGGAAATGGAGTCTCAGGAAGCTGAAGAGAGTCACCCCAATCACAGGACTGCTCAGTAGTGCAGCTGGGATCCCAGTGCCAGCTGTTCGACTACCCAAGGCCATGCTTAGCCCGAAGCCTAACTGAACCTATAGAAGTCAGTCACCCCGGCCCAGACACTCACTCACCCCTGACCTTGATGATGGCGGGTTCTTCTTCGCCTTGAGTATTCTGCTGGCCAACTAGGTCTGGGGGTCCAGCTCGCAGGACAGGCTGTAGCTCCAGGACAGAGAGGCTCCTGTGAACCTAAGAGAAACCACACCTCAGGTGTCCCCTCACTGCCTGCCCAGCAGCTGGAGTCTGAGTGTCCCAGAGGTCGCCATGCAATAAGGCCTGGGGCTGAGTGGGGGGCCACGGAGACAGGATCTCTGGACTGGCCAACAGGGAGAGTCCACCCCTGCCCTTATCCAACTCCTGTCCGGCCTCACCTATCATTCTCCTTGAGCAGCTCCATGTCCTGGAACCAGGCCCCAAATCGCTCCTCGGGCTCTAGGTTGTAATTCTTTGTGGCCACCTGGAGCAGCAGGATCTCCCTCATGACTGGGTATTCCTGGGACCAGAGGGAATGAGAGGCTGAAGTTAGGGCCTGGGTGAGGGATGCTGCATGGGCCTTGTCGGGTGTCAGGGGTGGGGCAGGGACCAGTCCTGGGAACTGTCCTTCCCTCCAGTTCCTACCAGGTTTTACCTGTTCTCAGAATGGGAATAAGCAGCGCCTCCTCCAGGATTTTCTCCTTGATGCCATCCTCCTCTCAACCCACCTGCCAACTGGATGGGTCTCCCACTTCTCTGTTATCAAACTCGTCCACTCAATGTAAGATACAGGGGGTGGAGCCAGGGACTGTTCTGTCCAGAGGGTCTCTGAATTCCTCCTCCTTCCCCTCCCCTGAAGGGGGTGCGGCAGCTGTTCACTTCAGTCCTCTTGTCAGGTTGATCTCATTCTCCTGGAAGGCAGACAGCCAGAGTCCATCAGACAGAGCCCCCTAGCCTGACTAGCCCCCTATGCCCACCCCTTCTCATGTTGCACTACTGCCAGGTCCCCAGAGGGGGCCGGGCATGCAGAGAAAACAGGACTTGGACCTAGGCCTGGCTCTGGGATCCAGAGAAGGGGGACATGGGGGAGAGGCTAAGGGACGTGGCAGCACAACCCTCTCTGATGACAGACTTGGAGTCTGAGGCCTCAGGCAGAGGGGACTGCTCAGCCACTTATGTGCTGCCTGACTTGGAGGGGCCCGAATCCTCTCTCCCTCCACGGGCAGCATGGGAGGGAGAGGCTGAGTCCAGCTCAGATAAAACCTCACGCAGCTGTGCCATCAGGCAACTCTGAGCTTCCCCAGCCTGGGGAACCGGAATGGGTGTCTCAGGTGGAACCTCTGTTCACTCATCCCTAAGATGTGCCTGATGCCCCAGCTCCCAGAGGCAGCTGTGAGGCTCTCAGGAGAGATGTACCAAGTGCTGAGAGCTCAGAGCTCAGTTCAGGGGCTCCCACATCCCAATGCTCAGGATCCTGGGCCTCAATGCTTGGTCCTCAGGTGCACTCACCTCGAGATTATCACCCATCAGCAGGTGCAGCATCAGCAGGTGACCAAGGAAAGTGCCAATATAGGGGATGACACTCTGTGACATCAGAGTATGGGTGGGATGAGTCCTTGCTCTCAAGTCGGCCCCCTGCAGACCCTCCCGTGAAAAGTCCTCACCCTCAGCCTCCTGGCCCACCCCAGGGTTCCCACGGGGAGCAGCCTAGGACCCTTAGCAGCCTCCCCTCAATTCCTCCTCCCTTCACACCCCAAGAACACCACACTCCTCCTCCTCACCTCCCAGGGGAGGCTTCTGGCAAATCACAGGGTATGCGGTCCCTGGTCCTCCCCACAACAACCATCCTGCACCAGATCTCCCAGGCCCTCCTCCTGGTCACTTCTACTGGGGGATTCAGGCACTGTGGCAGCAAGAGGAAGGACCGTCCTCTCTTGATTTGAGGCCTCCAGCTGGGAGGGCAGAGCCCCTCCCCCACAGGCACACTCACCTGCTGCTGCTGCTGCTTCTCCTGCACTCTATTGGGGCTGATCTGCGGGGGGGTAAACGTGGAGGGCCCCTCCTGCCAGGGTCGAGGAGAGTGTCAACGGGCCATACTCCCCTCACCCCATTTCTCTCCAGCACCACTGGCCTCCGAACCTGGACATCTGACTCGAGTCAACTGGTACCAATGCCAATACATCCTCCAAGATGTTGTGATTCTAGAACAAGCCCAGCTCCAACTTTCACTCTGGGTGTGAGCTTGGGCTTTCTGTCTGGCCTCCCTGAGCCTGTTTTCTCATATGGAAGGTGTGAGAACTCCAGCTACCACACAAGTACTCCTGATGACTCAGTGTCACATGACTGTCATCATTGTGCTCGCCCTCACTCCTCCAGGTGGAGCAGGCAGAAAGCTCCCACAGTCCTGTCCACCCTCTTAACTCATCAACACCCTGTGAGGCCTGCACCACACAATCACCATCCCTCCCTTCCCTGATGAGGAGTCAGAGAACCAAACAGGGGCAGTGAGTTGCTCAGGGGCACAAAGAGGAGAGGCCGCTTGCCCCTCCCAGCCAGATGCCCTGTTCCCACATCCTCACCTAACCCGCAGCCCCACCACTGACAACAGTCCTGTCCTCTGAGCTCTCACAGCTTGGTCCTGGGCCGAGCAGTGGAGAGGACGGGGTGTCTTGGGCGTCTGGTTGCATGGCTCCTGCCTGCCCCAGTCTCGTGGAGTGTCTGGCCCCCAGGCTTGGCCAGAGGCCATGCCAAAGCCTTCTCCTCCCCAAGGAACCCCTCAGGACATTCCCCTGCCCTGAACTCTTTCTTTATCCACTCAGGAACTGAACCCCCAATGTGCCACCTCTGATCCACAGGGAAGGTGGTGACAGGACGCTTTGCTTCCTCATTTACGTGAAGCTCCTAACGTCCTTTCAGCAGGATCCACTAAGAATCCATGAGTTGCCTAGATGCTTCTCATAAGCCCCTGGAGGCATATGTCATTGCCAACCAGGCACTCAGATGAGACTCTTGTGGTTGACTCGAGTGACTGCTCTAAGGGTCCGGGGGTGGTCCCCGAAAGCACACACATCTGTCTCTGGTCTAGCCGTTCAGGCCCAATGATGAGCAGCCTGTTTGTCCACCTGGACCATGGGAATCCTCTGCCATGCATGTCCCTGGGACAGGCAGGGTGTCCTCCCCTTGGAGACGTGGTGAAGACAGAAGGAGCAGCAGGGGCCTGGCTTCCTGAGGACAGGTTAAGGCTGAGGGCTAAACCCACCGCAACAGCTTGGAAGAAGCTACATCCAGCAGGATGGACGTGCATGGAAGCCAGAGACCTGCTGATGGCACCAGCTCAGCCACTCCTCCTGGAACAGCCCAACCAACACCACTGTGTCCCATGACCAGGGCCTCCTGCCCAAAAATGGCACCCTGCTGCCCATGAGCTGAACAGATCCCTCTGCTTGTTAACCTGGACAAGATAGACTGTAATGTTTCAGAGAAAGTTCAAGTGAGAAACTATCAAAACCACAGCCTGCCCAGTAACCCTGCCCCTCTCCCCCTTCCTCTTTTTCCAGACCCGCAGCCTCCACTCTATCTTGGTCATCAGTTCTCTGCTCAAGGACTCATCTTGGCTATAGAGCTCCTTAAGTTTTTCAGAGCTTTACCTTAGGGGAGGGGAAAGAGGGAAGGATAAATTTAGGGATAATGTGAGGGGTCTGAGTGCAAATCCCTTTTCTTTGACAACCCAAGAGATTCAACCTGCCTGGAGGAGTGTTCTCACTGGGCTCCTCTGAGCACTAAGGTCTCATGGGACTGGGAGGGGGCTCTCCTGTTGGTCACTGGGGTCTCCACTCTCCAGCTCTACAGAGCAGCTCTGTTTTGACCACTATGAATTTCAACTGACCATAGAGTTCTGTTGCTATAAACACTTGAAAATCTCCAATGTGGCTCAACCCAATAGCTGACATTTAGGGAAACCGAGTCCTGAAGCAGAACTGGTTCACTAAGGACACCAGGAGACTTAGAGACCAACTACCCACTCCCAGGCCCTGTCCCCATCATTTGCTGCCTCCCAGGAGTTCCCGGCTGACTGAGGCACCAATGGCAGACATACAGGAGATCCCCCATCCATCCTGGTCCTCCTATGCAGAGAGGCCTACCCACAGGGAAACTTACCCCCATGTGTTCTTCAGGTGGCTTGTGGAGGTTTTCTGCAGAGCAGAGATGAAAGTGCGGGACGAGGAGAAGTTCTTCCAGATCTCACACTCCTGGGGAAGGGAAGAGAATGAGGTGTGAGGTTGGGCACTGGAGCCCCGCTTGCTCTAGCTTCAGTCCCCTTCTATTTACATCTCCCCTCCTGGATGAGACAGATTCTCAGGGAGCCCCAGAAGGACATTTAGGACCCAGAAAGTAACACTCACAAGGAGGAGGAGTTTAGCTCAACCCAGGGAAGGAGCCAGGTAGGAAGTGAGCATCCTCCCACTGGGACCTGGAATCAAGGTCAGCGGGGCCTCTGGCAGGAAGGGCCTAGGGACTTGCAGGAGCTTAGACCACACACTTCAATCCTGGGAGCTGATAAAGGTGGAGAGGCAGTTCCCAAGTCTCCAGAGAGGGGCTCCACTGGGCCTCCCACGGTACACCTGGGCCACCTGGACCCAGTGCTCTACCACCCTCGCCCTGTACTGGGCTGTCATGCTCGCGTCACCGAGGCAGGTGGTGATGACGAGGCTGGCCACCCTTCTGAACTGGTCGATGGTGGCCTGGATGGTGGGTGTCTAGTGCTCACTGCCAGGCTTATTCTTCTTGTGCCAGGTGGATCCCAGGCACTGAGAGGGCACCACCTTCCAGAAGAGCTCCTGGGGGACAGGGGAAGTGTCATCCAGCCCTGCCACAGGCCACCTCTGTGTCCACAGCCACTAAAGTCCCACACAGTTTTCACAGTTTACAGCTAGAGCTCAGGAAGCTCAGGATGTGGTCTGAGCCTTGTGAGAGTCCCTGGGTTTTCTTCTCTGTCCACCGAGGGTACCCAACACAGGATGACCCAGGGCCCAATCACGGTAGGGAAGGGAGAGGGGTATTTGCACCCAGCCCGTCCTGGCTAACTCCAAGCTCCAGATGATGGCTCAACTCTGCTCATCCCAAGGGGGCATCTGCCACCACCCTGATCTCCACTCTGGTCCCACTCTCCATTCTGATGCACATTCCCCCGTGGCAGCTACAACCACTGGCCTTGTCTGTCACCCTTGTAGTGAAGCACACATCAGGTGTCAAGTCCTGAGGCTGTTGAGCCTCCTGAGGAGACGGCTGGGCCACCGTAGACCTGGCTGCACACACTGAGCTCCCCTCCACCACTGATGGGCCAGGCCCTGCCCAGCTTTCCATCTCTTCTACCTCATGGAGCCAGCACAGGCACTCTGTGGAGCAGGTCCTGTTAGTGTCCACCTCTACGGTCTGCATGTGGACAGCAAAGGCTTGAGGGTTCCGGGAGTTGCCCAGGTCATATGGTTGGTAAGGGGTGGAGCTGGGATTTGGGCCCAGATCATGGGAGTCTGGATCAGAACTGGGGCAACGATGGCAGAGGGAAGGCCTGTTCCACCCCGCCCTGAGAGCCCAGCTGCTCACTGCATCCATCACGGTCAACTGCTCTACCACCTGCTTAGGAGAGAAGGCCGTGAGGTTGGGCTTCTTCTCATGCTCCTTAACAGCCACAGGTGGAGACGGACTTCCCACTAGAAATGATGATCCAGGTGACTCCAGCTCAGCAGCTCCCACTCCTGCTGGAGCCAATGTTGGCCCTTGCTTTAGCTCCAACACTGCTGATGGAGGTGACTCTGGCTCCAACGCTAGAAGGGGTGTTGTCAACAGAGCTGGAGCCAGCTCTACCTCCACCACTGCCCACTGCTCTGCTTCTGCCACTGACTGGAGCTCTGCAGCTGGCGCTACAGTGGGATAAAGAGAAAGATTCACCCACATAGCTGACTTTCCATGTGTCCTTCTGAACAAAGGAAAAATCCCACTTCCCTTCCAGGAATATCCAGCCTGCAGTCCCCCTTACCCTCTGCCTCTGCCTCAGTGGCCTCCAGAAGCTCACATCAGGCAAGGGTAAGAGGGTCATGGCAGCTCAGCTCCGAAACAGGCAAGGTTACCTGCATGTACATCCCCTTTAGCTTGAAAAAGGGACAGCCCCAGTCTGGTCACTCCCTAGTTCTAGTCCAACCTGGTCATCTCAAGGTCCTGAGTGTGGAGACCCTCTGTTCCTGTTCTCATCTCAGAGCAGCACTGGATGGTGTTTGTGGCCTCAGGCACCTTCCCCTTGCTTAGTGAGTTGGTGAAATTGAAACCATTGGGCAGCTCCTCGATGATCTTCTTACTGGAGATCTGCAAAGACTGCTCCAGAGCTGGGCCTGAAGGAATCAGGGGCTGCCTGCACACTGCCACTGGGGTCATCCCCCAAGAGAAAGTCTGCTCCTCAGTTCAGGCACAGAGGGACATCCCTGCAAAGAACTATGGTCAGGCAGGAAAAGAGATGAAACCTCTATGGCTCAGTAACATAAGAGTAGAGGAGCTCACCTTCTCATGCTGCCAGCCATGACCTGGGCTATGAACATGACAGGCCCACCACACTTCCGACACCTAACAAGCAGCTCCTGCCCAGGAATGGCCTGCCCCTCATACCCTGCCTTCTCCCCTCCACACAAACACACACAGACACACACACACACAAGATGAGGGACAAGGGGTGTGGGGCTGATCAGGTGGGATCACAGTTGTGACCTGGCCTGCACTAGCCTTTCCTGGGCTGCCCCGTGTTACCCTTCACTGCCTCCTGCCAGACACCCAGAGGCGTCGGGGATGAGGGCTGAGCCAACGTCGGCAACGACCAAAAATTTTCTCTTTCTGGGTTTTTTTGTGCCTAGATCCTCCAAAAGTTGGGATACAACAACAAAATATTTTTTCCTGTTGACTGTCTCCAGTCAAGTGAGCTGGATGGGGGGCTGTGGGTGCCTGGTTACCAGAGTTCTAAGATCTTTTGAGGTCTATGACCAAGGAAGTGAGGTCTTTTTTCAAGACTCCTTTACCTAGGCCCCTTCCCTCAATCAGACTTGTCCAGAGCTGCCCCCTGTGCCCTGGCTGCTAACCATCCTCCCCCATGTCATCTCCTGAGCTGTACACAAGGAGCCTACACAGCCCTAGCCACAGATCCCTGGAACCCTAAGTCGGGTCCTAGCTTTGAGGAGACAGAGATGAATGCAGACCTCCTTTTTCTTACCAGTTCTTCATCCTGAGAAAGTCCCTGTACCTCTCAGGTCCTCCCCAGTCTCTAAACCTGCACCATGGGGATCAGGCTAGAATCTACTTCCTAGAGATGTCGCCCAGTGTATATGACATAATATCTATTACCTCTGTGGGCTGGTGTCACATGAACCTAAGGCACAAACTTAGAGATGGAAGAATAACAAGAAGGGGTGACAGGTAGCACAGACCACCACTCAAAACAGGCCTGGATGAGTGACGTCAGCATGACATTGTAAGGAGCTGGGCTCCTCTGTGCAGGCAATGCCAACTCCGGAGGGAGCCAGGAGGGGCGCCAAAGATTCACAGGACTCTGCAGCCCTTCTGCAGCTCACTAGTGTGGAGGGGCACCAAGGCTTCACCTTGGCCTCTGTCTCCAAGTTCATATAAAGGAGGGTCGGTTTCTTCCAAGAGTTTTATAGTTAATAGTCAAAGATTAATAATGTAATAAAGGCACAACCACTTGAGTATTCGTTTATATTGAGACATTAAAATATCAAGCAGGGAGGATTAAAAGAAAGACCAAAAGTATATTCTTAGTTACTGCTATTTCTTTAAATGAATCATTCTGGATAAAAAGTACTTTATTATATTTTTTTCAAGTCCCAATAATCAAGCTGAATATATCAACCAAATACTTACCACGAAGAAGAGACTGTTGTCACGCTAAAGCAGCACAAAGTAAGACTAAGCTTTTCCCACTTTCTGTAGGGCTCTCCAACAAACAATGCTGCTTACTTTTTAATCCTCGGACAATCTATTGACACAAAAACAATAAAAAAATCAGTAAACAATTTACTTCATTAGGGTCTGTCTCCATCACAAGTACAAACACAACAAGAAGTAAGGTTGTACTTGAGGGAACATAGCAATAGCAGAAGGGAGAATTAGTATTTAGTTCAATCTAGACCTTATTCCTTTATCTTTCTCCCTAAAATTATGTTGGACTTAAAAGCATATAAGCATAAAAGAAATGAACAAAGCAATTTGTGCCTTAATGATGCAAGCACCGTCATTTCTTTAAAACTAGAGTACACTAATATCTTGGATGAAAACTTAATGGAGGATACTGCTAGGGGGAGTGTAAATCGCTACAACCACTTTGGACAGATATTAACAATTTCTAGTAAAGTTGAAGATACCCAACACCAGGAAGTCCAGTCCTATGTATATATCCAAAAGCTTTCCCACAGGAACATAAGGAAACATGCATAAGAAAGTTCATAGCAGCATTGTTTAGAATTGCAAAAGAATGTAAACAACTTAAATGTCTGTCAAAAGGAAAATGGATAAAAAAATTCTGGTATATTCATACAATGGAATACTACACAGCAATTAAAATAGATGAACAATCAATAAGGCTACTTCTTAAAAATAATGTTAAGCAACTAAAAACACTTCTGAACAAATATGGGTACAGTATCATATCATTGTACAAAGTTTAAAAACAGGTAAAGTAATGCTCTATATTGTTTACGGATACATACATATGTAACAAAAGTATAACAACACGTCTAGGAAAGAAAAAGAATAAATTCAGCATACTAGTAATGTTACTTGCAAAGAAGGTATAAAGTAAATATGGCAAAATATTAAGTTTGAACAACTCTGGAAAGTTGGCTTACCCATTGGTCTATTAATTTTCTATATGATTGAAACATCTCAAAAAATATGGTGAGAAATATAGTATTCTGTGTAAAAGACAGTAAATACTTTGTAGAAGGTAGTAATTCCGTAAAGTAAATAGAAGTGCCAAATGAGCTGAGAATAGTTTTCAGAATACTCTCCTTTGCCTCCTAACCATATACAGTTCATAGCGATTAGGATTATTTTTTGAAAGGTTACATGTTCTTCCATGAACCCAGCAAATATTTTCAATCCATTTACTATCTGAGAAAATGAATGTAGTCACAGATTCAGTATACGTTATGAATTATCGGCATCTTTATCTTAATGAAGACTTAACTGCTGAAAAATACTTGCAGAATTCATTATAGCAAGCTATGATGGACAAGCTTTACAAGGAAAGTTCATCTTCACCCCACCAACTGTACATTCAGACCATATTGAAGAGTCATGCTTTCCTGTTTACTTAGATTCCTAACTGCAGCAGAAATGAAAATCAAGACTGAAACAATGCCATTCAAAGAAAACCAGATACCCAACTAGACTAGGACAGAAGTCTAGAAATAAAAAGGGGATTCCTAAATGTATCAACAAAACAAATGCAAGTAAAAGAATTTCCTAGTCTTAACCATCACAGTGGTTGAGAACATGTCTCGGAATCTGACAAATCCGGATTTGTATCCCTACTCTGCCAAAGCTGTGGACCAGGAGGTAGAAGTACGAGTTCTAGATCAGGTTCCCACAACTCAGATGTGTTTCCTTGATCATGTCTTCACTTCTCTAGACTAAGATCCTCATCTGTAATAATCCCTAATTGAAAAACTGTTGTAAGGGAGAAAATGCCTTGGCACACAGTAGGTGCTTGATAATTCTGATTTAAAGGTCAGAAGGGTATAATGAAAAGAAGATGGGCTTTGGAGTAAAGCAAGCCTAAGTGTGAGTCCCACTGTGTGAATCACTGAACCTCAGTCTGTTTCTTCATCTGTGCAATGGAGATAAGATTATCTACCCGATAGAGTTTTGACGAAAATTAGCCAGGCATTGAGTTAAGAATTAAGTAAGTTAATGGATAGAACGTGCCTAAACTCCAGTATTTGACACAGAGGAGGTGATCTACATTAATCCCCACCTCTTCTAAACCACCTATGCTTAATCTAGGATCCAGAGACAGAAGTCAGAGACTGTGCTCTCTTGCTATTGCATGCAGAAGTCTTGGTACATGACTGCGTTTCTCTGAAGAGAAAGTCCGTGGATTTCTCATTCCCAGAACTATATCCTAATAAAATAACTGAAAACAGAGGGGAGACTGATATGCACTGTTATCAACTGAGGACTTCCTTGCAATAGTGGAAAAAAACGGCAAATTCGACCTGGGGATGGAGGGATGGTTAAAAGAGTAATTCAACAGCTTATGAAGCCAATTATACCCTGACCCCTAGCCTATGTGTTCCAAAACAAGCTAAGAACCACTATTCTGAGGCATTTCCCAGTTCTACTATTCTGTGATTCTATCTGTGCAACTCTTGAGTAGAGATTTGGTGGACTCTAACCCCTTCACCCCAGCCAATAACGCAACGCCAGCTAGTTCCTCAGATACAGCCTAGAAATCCATCTCGCCTGCATTCTCCACAACCCCCCAGGGGATAAAGGACGAGCCCCGATCCGCCTCCCGTCATCGTCCCCGCTGCCACGAGTCAGCGGAGGTTCAAGGGGGCCCGGGGCCTCTCCTCGGGGTTCAGGACAGGATCCCTCTGGCCTCCGCGTGTTCAGAACCCCGAGGCCCGTGGACGCGGTCACCCCGACTGCCCGCATGGCGGTCAGGCGAGAGCAGAAGGCTCTCTTCGGGCAGGCTGCGCGCCACCCCAGGAGAGACAGGCTGGCCTGTTCTGAGGAAAACCGAGGCAGCGCTGCCTGGGCTCCGAGTCCCGGGAGAAAAGGAAATGGTATCTGCGAGCACACACTGCAGAGCCTGGCAGAGAGGAGAAGCCCCAAACCTCTCGCCTCCTCACCCTGGCCGAGTGGGGACTCCGGAGCCTCACCCGCTCCTTCCTCCGCTCTCTCCAGGCCGCGCGCAAGCGCTCTTGCGGACGAATTCCTGCCTCCCGCCCCCTCGACTCCCAGCACCCAATCACCCGCCAGAGCAGAAACCAAGAAACCAGTCCCGGCATGAGGTTAGGGGGCGAGAACGCTGGCCCCCGAGAGAAGCCTCCGCAATGAAAACCAACGCAAAGTATTTCGTGGCCCGGAGGCGAACGCTTGAACAGCGAAGGATGGGAGCAGAGCGCAGCGTTTAAAGGAAAAGTCTTCTCCATTTTGAGATTTTGAAACCGGCGACTTAACCCATGTATCCGTTTCCTTGAAAACTCGCATTCTCATTCTTCAGGTCTGTAGACCAAGCGAAAGGAAAACCTTGCCGAGTTCTTCCCAGAGCGCCCGTCAGTGCCGCTCAGCTCACGTTTCCGAACTTCACGTCGGCCCGGGTGTCGCACAGACGGAGGCGGGAACTGCCAGAAGCCTGAGACCGGCCAGGCGACAAGGCTGGTTGACGAGTGGCCGCAGACCCTCAGGATGTTCCAGGCTTCCCCGGATAGCGACTTTAACCAGAGCAACGCTCTAGAGTGCTCCCGCCCCGGTCACTTCTGCTCCATCAAGGCTCATCCGCCTTCTGTCCCTCCTAAAACCGGGTTATTATTCTTTGCCACGAAGTACACTTCAGTTTCCTCAAAGGTAGGGAGTTAATCGTGATCTCTCCAAAGTGTGATTTTGTCAATTTCTGAATAGCCTAAGCTTGGCTCCGATACTAGTGTCTCAAAAAAGTAAAACGTGAGACAGTTTCTCAAGTTTGAGCAACTAGTTTGGGGAGAGGTTTGCTGTAGGGGGAGCAGCGGGAGGAGAGTGGATTTGTTTGCTTCCCTTTCAGTTTTACTGCATCTTCCCCAATTGCAAAATGTACAGTGCTAAAAATAAATTCTACCTTTTAATTTAGTAATCTCAGGCTCAAAAATTCATCCTAAAAGAGTAATCCAAAAGAAAGAAAAAGTAAAAATACCTAAATTGATAACATTGCCTATTGTAATCCTGAAAAAAGTCATCAACCTCCCGGTCTAGTAATAGCACCCTATACGGTTATGATACATCAGTTTGATCATTAGGAAGCCAATAAAATAATTATCAAAAGTAAACAACTTGCAAAAAAGATTTCATATAAATTTAAATGAAAGAAAGCAGACTCCCTACTGGGTATTATGAATTCCATTATGTGAAAATATATATGCATAAGCAAAGATGGAGGGAAAGTATAAAAAATGTAACTTACTGTTAAAACAGTGGAATGAAGGACAATTTATCAATACTTAAAAATATCTTCAAATTTTTATTCTGCTTTTACAATTTTTTTAAATATCAAATCGTTTAAGTAACTGCTCCAGGGAAACTACTACGATTTTCGATTTTCCTCCACTCAATTCCTAAGGCTCTCAACCGACTCTAGCCTTGTATGGCCATTTGACGTGTGTGGCGTTAACAGAAGTGGATACACGTAGGCTCTGGAGCCAGACAGTCCTGGATTCCAGTCCCTTGAACTGTTCCTTTCAGGTGAACAGTAGTGAAAGAAAACATAAAAAAACTACAAGTTCATTTGATAAAGAATATGCATGTTTATAAACCAATATTCAAAATAGCTGCACACATCTGTTTTCACTTGAATAAAAAAAATCACATTGTGACAAATTTTGTAACCTTAACTTAAAATACATGAATATTAACATTTACTAATATAGTTACACATTTTGTTTACATCATCAACGGATGTGATGAAAAACAGCATGTTGTTATTTAAACACAGCAGGTTTTGATCAGCCTTTGAAAACTGATCCAAGAATGTGCGCTGCATTTAGTTAGAAACCATTTATTTCAACCTTTTTTGAACTCCTAGAGGTTTCCTACTCACATAAAATATTCCAAAGCCTCAGTTTAAAATAAAACAAAACAAAAGAACACAGGACCGCTGTATTTAATCTTAGAAGACTACAAAACAGCCTTGTTTAAAATATGAAAATTCTTACAGTATTTTTTAAGTGTATGCTTTTATTTTTCACATCGAACTTACTTGATTGAACATTAAGCATCTGATATCTCAGGGAAGGCCAGCCCAGTATCCTGGTTTTCAGAGCTGACCAGGTGTTTCTGATGCAATCTATGGACCAGCAGAGACCCATTTGACTAAAGAAATAATTAATCAAGTGTTCTCTAAACATTGCTGCATAATGGAATCAACTGGGGAATCTTAAAAAAAGAAAATACTAATGCTTGACTCCCAACCGCAGACATTCTGATTTAATTGGCATGGGTTACAATTGAGGAACAAGAGTTTTAACAGCTGTCCAGGTGATTTTAATGTGCAGCAAAATTTGGAGCCACCACAATGATGCAAGACACACAGTGATTTAAATCACAATTAGCCACAAATGACAGATGCCTATAGAGGAGAACTCACTTTTAAGGAAGTTTCTCAAGTTGGAAATACTTTATAGTTTCTCTCTGTTTCTTAATATCAAATTTATGCTTTTTCTGAAAGTTATAATGACTCTTTAATTAGTAGTCTTCAGAGGGGATTTATATTGTTAAACACTCAACAATTTTTTTCAACCATTAAGTTTAGGTTACTGTATATAATCACTGCTATACACTTATCTATTACGTGTAACAATACACTGAAATTACCTTCTAGGCATCACAGTATTAAGAACCATCCATAGTTTATTGACTGTTTGAAGCATTCTCCACAGAACCCCTGAATTCAATAGCTGGCTCATATTGGATGTTAATACTTCTGCCTATGGTATAAGTTCACTGGCAGAGAGTAGAGTCAAGCGTTCTAGAATCTGTATCGTTTCCATATGTCTTACTGGGACAGCTGAAAATGCTAAAGGGGAAACTTAGCAGTCATAATCTAAATTCTATACAGCTTAGCAAATAAGAAGTAACATTGCTCTATCAGACTACAGGCCAAACAAATCAAGAAAACAACGTTGCTCTAAACGTAAAACTTTCAATCCTAGCCATAGTTTTGGTCATACTTAAAATAAGGACCTTAAGAAAAATTCATTTAGGTGTAGTTATTTCACAAAGAACAAAACATATCTCATTTAAGAAATCACATTAGTGACCCAAAGACAAGGTTCATTTCCTTGGTGATTCAGAAAGATTTTAAAAATTGATTGAAATATGAAAATATACACAAGTATTGCCTTTGGTAGTCACATTCATTTGAAAGATGGGAGTTTGTTGATACCTATAAAGGTGGCCCCCTTTATAGGTTATAAGCACTCAGCAGATTGCTGTTATTCAATAATATCAATCCTGTGCTCTTCAATAGAACAGACACTAACCACATCTGGCTGTTGAGCACTTGAAATGTAGCTAGTCCAAAATGAGATGTGCAGTAAGTATAAAATATACACTGGATTCCTAAGACTTAGTATGGAACAACAGTAAAATATCTCATTAATCGTTGTTTATATCGAGCACCTGATGAAATAATATATTAGATATATTGGGTTAAATGAAACAATTATTAAAATTAATTTTGCCTTTCTTTTTACTTTAATGTGGCTATAGAAAGTTTCAAACTATATGTTAAAATTATATGTGTGTCTTGCGTCTTATTTCTATTTGACAGTGGTGATCTAGAACGCTATCCAGTAACCGCAAGTCCGTTGCTCTATTCCATGGCACTTATTTCTGACTTCTTTCTATCGACCTTTCACACAACCTGTTCAGTGATATAACGTAGGACCTATGAGGTAACAGATACAAGCGTATCAGAAATAAATGGTTAAAACTCCTTAAACTCAAAGAGAATTATTAAAATTATATTCACGAAAACATTATTATATCCCCAGGGAAATTCTGCATGATTTTAAGATTTCAATGAGCCTAACATCTCTTTGCACTACTAAAGGGGAAAAAGGAGTATCAATCTACTATACCTTCTTGGAGTTGTTTAGGAGAGTGGTTTTTGGCATTATTAGTCAGGAGCATTTCCCTTAACAGGGCGTCAGTCCCTGTGATTTTTTCTTCACAGATCCAATCTTTCACAATGCATAAATGTGAGTAGTTAGTTACAAGGAGACATAGTAAAGCAGAATGCGACCCTTAAAAATTTACAGAAAGTCAACTGGATTCTTCATTCTTAAAGACAAAACTCATCTCTCTCCTCTCTCCCCCTCCCTTCTCCCTTTCACTCTCAGCAATCCAAAGGAAGTTGCACTTCTTGTGCATGCATACTACAGTTTGAGAATTTCTGTTAGGTAGTTCAGCCAGGGAATCTGCTTAGATAAAAATCCCCAAGTGATCTGATACAGGGAAGTTGGAAACTACTACTTTTATCAAAAGTTCTCAAGCTTTCTTCCACTCTATCCCAACATAAAAGTCTTTCATCAGGAAAAGTTGTTTGACATAGCCATAGTTCAAGAGTTGAGAGGGGGAGGAAAGAAAAAGAGGAGAAAAGAATGTCCATTTGGGGGAGATCATATATGATTTTAAAAAGGCCTCACTCAGAAATTCTGATTACTAGTGGTGTAGTGATTTGCATGCTCTGCTGCAGTGGCCCCAGGTTTGCAGGTTCGGATCCCGGGCACAGATCCACACACCATTCATCAAGCCATGCTGTGGCAGCATTCCACATACAAAATAGAGGAAGATGGGCACAGATGTTAGCTCAGGGCCAATTTTCCTCAAGCAAAAAAAAGAGAGGAAGGTTGGCAAAGGATGTTAGCTCATGGCCGATCTTCCTCACCAAAAAAATTAAAAAAAAAGAAATTCTGATAGGTTTCTATAGGAGAACATGTCCTCTCCTCCAACCCAGTTGACAATCATTGCTATACATGGGTAAAATTCAAGTTGCTCACTTTAAATACCTAAAAGTTCTCAGGCACTTTATGTATATTTTCTCATTTCACCCTAACATTCCTACAAGGTAAGCAATATTGTCTCCATTCTACTGTAAGGAAACAGGCTGAAAGACATTTATTAATATCCCAAAGCCACACAGCTAATTATGTCAGCCAGTCGAAGCAGTACTGGTGATACCCACAAGAGGATGCATTTGTCTTCCTTCAAGAAGGGTTAAGGAAGCCCCAAAGGAATGGGAAAGCTTCCTTTTTGTAAATCTAATGCTTGTTTTTAACCTTTTGCTTATACCATGGTTTGACTATTCATGACTATTATTGTGTAATATCAATAATGAGAAAGTAAATGATGATATTGTAAAAATGCCTATTTAGATATATGAGATACCACTATGCTAAGTGCTTGGCACATAAATACTTAACAAATATTTTTGTTACTATACTACTAGTATCGTTATCAGAGTTGTAAGTATACTAGTAATAATATTAGTAGCAACAATGGTACTTTAGATACAATCATCAACTTCTCATGCAACTTAAATCAAATGTTACCAGTGCTTAGTCCCAGTAGAGATGCTATCTGCTTCCTTTCTCATAGAAACTGCTTAAAATTGATGTTTCTGTTTGAAAAGACACAGTAACAATCAAAAGTGGTATAATTTTAAAGTTCGAAAGTCTCAATGCACAAGTACGTGTACAGTGAAGACTATCCCAGGGCCGGCACCGCAGCATAGTGGTTAAGTGCGTGCGCTGCGCTGCTGGCGGCCTGGGTTCGGATCCCGGATGTACACTGAGGCACCACTTCTGAGGCCGTGCTGTGGCAGCGTCCCACATAAAGTGGAGGAAGATGGGCATGGATGTTAGCTCAGGGCCAGTCTTCCTCAGCAAAAAGAGGAGGATTAGCATGGATGTTAGCTCACAGCTGATCATCCTCATAAAAAAACAAAACAAAACAAAAAAAATTTCCAAAAACAGTCATACAAGTGACTGCTTACAATAGTACAAATCAATCTACATTTCATAATCTCTTCAATAAAACAGTTCCCAAATGCTGCCAAATACAACATAATTTCTTTGCAATTAGATTATGCAAAGATACGAGTAAATAAATGAAGACACCTGGCTGAAGATGACCAAAGAAGCTTCATGTTCCTCCTTGAAACCAACCATAACACAGAAAGAAAAAGAAAATTCCAACTTCCAGGAAACAAACCAAAAAAACCACACTCAAACGTTATTAAAAAAAAGAAAATATTATTAAAAAAATTAAATTTCAAAAATATCACTATTTCTATGACAGTTTTACACTAAAACTATTATAGTAATTCTATGCTGTGGAATATTATAGAGCAATTAGAAACAATAAGGTAGATCCACATGTACTGACATGAAAAGATTTCCAAGAAATATATTAAATCTCCAGACCAAAAGGAAAACGACAAGCACCCAGAAATCAACCCTGAAAGCACAGAAATGTATAACCTTAATGACAGAGAATTCAAAATAGCTATCATAAAAAAGCTCAATGAAATATAAGAAAACAGACAATTCAATGAAATCAGGAATTTTTTCACAAAAGAGATTGAAACTATAAAGAAAAATCCATCAGAAATCTTAGAGCAGTTAGTTAGTCTTCACTAAGTGATTTCAGAGATTTGATCAGTTTTAGAACAAGTAGAAGGGATCTTCCTAATGCACACCCGCTCTTTTCCCAGAGTGTGTGTGGCATGAGGGTGGAGGCTGCACGTGCAAGCCGGTCATGGCAAATATCACTTCAGCACTGGTTTCTGGGCAGAACTGCAAGATTTAGGGTGGTGGTATTTCCTTCTTTCCTCCTTCTGGGGTGCCTCCCTCTCCCCACAGTCCCCCAGGTGGGCTCAAGCACCCAGGATGGCAGCTATGATGATGGGTGACCCGAGTTCACTTTTGGTTGGAGAGGCCTACAAAAGGCCAGCAGCAGCCTTTTGTAGGCCACATTTCACATGTGGTGCCTCAGAGAGTCTTTGGAGCCGCAGCAGCACAGAACATCTGATTTCGCTTGTTTTAGTCTCAGAGAAACTGATACATGTTGTTTTGCATGTAGTAGCATCAAAGGGAATTTGTCCTGCAGTTCTGAGTGTGCCCTGCCCTGCCTGGCTCTCGACTCTTCATTTTTCTTGCCACATCTGCGTCTGTGGGTGCCATCCACCTGTCTTTCTCAGCACCTGAAGCTCAATGAGAAGCGAACACTGGCCTTGCCTCCCTGGAGTCTTCAAGGGCGCCCTGCTCTATGATCACGTACATTGGGGCATTAGCTTTAAGCAGCCTGTCCATGGTGGCTATCTGGCTGGTGGCTCACCCTGCCTGGATGCCAAACTGGTTTCCACCCTTCTCCTTGAGCGAGTAGTGGACACCCACCCCAGCCTGCAGAGACTCCTGCCTGGGCTCTGCCAGTGAGCCTGGGGACCACCACTGTGAGTTTTGCAGGAGGAAGAGAGGAAGAAGTCTAAGCTCATACCCAACTATGTCTGGCCGTTAGTCCCTTCCAACCTCTTCAGATACTTAACCTGGTCATTTACTGGGAAAGTAACAGGTTTAAAACATGATTCCAGTCCGATGCCCACACCAGGGAGCAGAAGAACAGAGTCTGTCCCCATTAGTCCTGTTACCAGAGAGGCAGGAGCTGGGCAGGGAGCAGGACAGAAGGAAAGACCAGTGCTGCTGCAGCTGCTGTACTTGTCCCTCACCCATGCGTACCAGGTTTCCAAATGAGCCTGTGGGGCCAACACAGGCCACAGAGGAAAGGCTAGAGAGAAGCAAAATCCTTCTTGACTCTTCTTTTGAGTGTCCACTGGGCTCAGTGGAGGTCCAAATGCTTACCCCATTTCTAAGGAAGTGCTTTTGTGGGTCTTCAGACCTCCCCCCAGCTGATGGTCTCTGTCCTCAAGCCCCGGACAGAGGTGATGGTGCTCTGAGCTGACAGCTTGTGACAGCCCTTCAGGCCTGGCCTCTGAGGTCCACTCTCATCATAGGCAGAGTCCCCCTGAAGACAGCTCAGCCTGGGCCTCCTCCCAGCATTCACGCCTGGTGCCTGGGAAGCATGCACAGCCTCACACAGCTCGCTGTGGCCCTGAGGACCTGGGAGTTGGCCAGTCTCTGCCTTTAGAGCCTTGGGACAGGTGTCGGGTACCAGTCTCTGTGAACTTTGAGCCCCAGGGATGCTCCACATGCCTCAGCTCAACCTCACCCAGGGAAGACAGAGGCATAATGCAGAGACACTGACAACTCACTCAAAAAACAATCTCTCTTTTGGACTTCTGAACCCATAGGCAATGTGGGACCCCACAGCAGAGGAATCTCTCCTGGAAGAAGGAAACACACTACTATGGTCTGGTAGCTTGACAACACAAGAGTTATCTGGAGGGGAGAAAAACGTGGAAAGATCAGATGAGAGTGACTAAAAGCTGGTGTCTAATGCACAGCTCATACACGTTTACAAAATTAACATGTCAGAACAAAAATAAGCCTTGGTTCTTACAGCTCCTCACCTCCTTCTGAGATTTACTTGCTGCTGTGGGATCCAGGTGACCATCCAGAGCCCAAACGCAGCCCTGCAGGCTGTAGACATCAGACTGGAAAACCCTGCACCCTGGCATGGGAGGGCCACCGGGGGAAGATTTGAGCCCCTGGAGCCATTTAAAATTTAGGAGAAACCAGCCATGAAGACTTGGACACCATCCTCAAGGGCAGTTCCTTGCCTTGGTCTGTGTGGATGCACGGTGAAGGAGGGTGCTCCTAGGCCCCAGTGGGTGTCAGAGTCCCTGGCCCACACCAGGTGTTGTCCAGCCTGTCCCCAACACCTCCACTCGGCCTGATGGAAGAGGAGACCAGCAACCAGTAGGGTGCTTACCTGCTCCCCAAACCTGCTGGTCCAAGTTGCACTGCAGGGATTCCAAAAGAACAGAGGATGTTTTGGGGGGGAAAATAACATCTTCCATCTGTCATTCATTGCTCCTGACTAGACACATTTCATCTTTACAACTGAGACCAAATGGACGGTGAAGGAGTCCTTTAGAGGAGAGGGGATGTTGGAGATGCATGACAGCTATTGCTGGGTTAGCCGGTGTGAGCAACACCAGAGCACACTTCCTGTGACCCCATTCACTCCCATTCAGCTCTGGGCTCTCTGAAGTCCCAGGGAGCAGGGGCCAAGGCTGGGGCCTTAGGTGTCAGATGGGTCCGACCAGCTATGTGACCATGGGCCCAGTGCCTCCTGGATAGGGGGACTCAGGGAGACATAGTATGTGCCGATGCTCACTTATTATTATTCTGATTGCTGTTGTCTTTCCCCACCCCAGACGAGACGCTGGGCTGGATTCAGTGCACCTGCATCTATGGAGTGTCTGCCTGTGGCAGGTGCCAGAGGGGCAATGATGAAAAGGATGCTAAGGAATACTTTAGACCCATCGCAGGCATCACTCAAGAGGCGTGGAAAAGTAGAGGGTGGAGTTCTCAGGAATGGATTGAGTCTTTACAATATTTGTCCCCAAATGTCCTTAAATAAGACAGACTTTTGGTGCTAACGTGCCGCATTATTAAAACAATATGACAAAATAACCCTGTAGGAATTGTGTTCACGGGTTTCCATATCTGAAGGTCTCATCTTTGCAGGGCCTTGATCGAGTGCCAGGCCTGAGAAATACCAGACTTGCTGCCAGTGGCTGAGGACCCAGATGCCAAGATGTGGGGCTCTGAGCCTGCTGGCTGGGCAGGACACACTGCTAGCACGTGCTGTCTATGGGCATCCGATCCTTTCTTGACCTACTTGGTGTCAACGCCCATACTCTCTATTTTTGTGGTGGGACTTTTTCTAGCAGCGACAACTTGGCCCTCAGCTTCAAAAAGTATGAACCAAAGCATATGCTTGCCTTTTGAAATGCTGGGGCCGAGGGCTCTGTGGCCGCCCCATTTGGCCGCACTCTTCATTCCCATACTGGAACATTCACGCTATGTCTGCAAGAACAAGTTACTCCCTACACATGCAATACAGCAAAGCCTTTTTTCCAGGCACACACATGACATCCAGAGAGCTCATCATGGAGACACTGGGACCCCAAGGGGTTTGACCATGTAGAGTTCATCTTTCCTGCAGACACAACATTTCTATTTCTCCCTTTCTACCCCTGGCGCCTTTTTTTGGTTTCTTACTCAGTTGGGTCCTTTGGGAAGTGGGTGCTGAGCTGTGTAGGAGAGCGAGAGGGGTGTGGGGGCTGATGCCTGATATGAAGGAGAAGGAAGCCCAAAGAGGCAGGAGACCCTCCCAGGAGCCTCACTGGCCCAGCAGGGAGGTGGGAGCCATGGTTGCCCCTGGAGGAGCCTGCAGATTGGAAAGCCCAGCCCAGCGCCCTCCTCCCCAAATCTCCCCATGTGCTCCATCCTGGGGCACTGCCACTGGTGGCTTTCAGCTAGCTGCTGGTCTTGCAGCTCAGTGGCGAGCTCTCTTGTGAAGAGGCTCTGAGCGGTGCTCTGTGAGGACAACACAGCCCATCTGCCGTGTCATGTGTGCAGGTAAATGCCCCTGCTCACCTTTGGGGAGCAGATTCTCCGGGTCCAGGAAATGTCCCTCCTGAGGGGACACTCAGAAGAGGGAGGTCAGTGGTCAAACCACAGCCCCGACCTGCTGCAGCTGGTCCTGGGGCCAATCTGACTGTCATTGCCTCCCCTCAGCTGTCCCTTCTCAATGCTACTCACCCTGAGACCCCCTCATCTCAGTCGTTCCCCAGGTGGGTGATGCCAGACTTCCTTCTGCTCACACGCTGGTCAAGAGGGCGGTGCATGTCCGCTCATGATCACTATGCCTAGGAGCAACTGGTCTGCACATAAGAGCTGCCTGCCCACTGAAGTCTAGTTACGAAAGTGTTGGGAAGAACCATCTGGAGCAGGAGTCACGCTGGTCTCCTCCCAGAGGAACTCAGTTTGAGTCTGCCCAGCACTTCAAAGGCCCTGCCATCCAACTCAGCAGAAGGAAATGACCCACAGCCAAGAAGCTGGCCCTGTGGGGGCTCACTGACCTCAACCCTAACCTTGCTGGGGTCAGCCTTGAGAGGTCCCAGCCATAGGTGGGGGTTGCAAAGGCCACTAGGCCAGCTAAGGTGACTGATCACTGCACTTTTGCTCCACCTCAAGTTCAGAAACTCCACTCAACTCCTCCACTGCCCCTTCTGAGAGGCACAGCCCCCGGCCACACCTCCTCCATCCACTGTCTTAATCCAGAATACTTTCATCATCCTATAAAGCTTCCTCATGCCTATTAGCGGTCACTTCTCACTCCTCCCTCCCTTCCCCACCCCCTGACAAACACTAATCTACTCCCTATCTCTATGGATTTGCTGACTTGGGACATTTCTTATAAACGGAATCCTACAATATGAAAATACCTAGCATGATGTTGTCAAGGTTCATCCATGTTATAAGTGTGTGTCAGAACTTCATTCCTCTTTATGGCTAAATGATATTCCATTGCATGGAGAGACCACCTTTGGTTATCCATTCTTCCGTTGGTGGACAGTTGGGTTGTTCCCACCCTTTGGCTATTGTGAATAATGCTGCAATGAACATGCTCATTCATGGACTTGTCTGAGTCCCTGTCGCAATTCTTTGGATCACACAAGTTTTGTAGGCTCTCAATGCACCTTCCAGGAGTTTTCTATTTCCCTTCACAAGCTGTACGTTTCATTGTCCTACTGTCTGGCAGACCCAGTCCAAGGACACTGGAAAGCTAGTTTTGCCATCGATCTCAAAGTGCAAGGGTCACAGGGGTGAATTTTTTCTTTATGAGCATCTGGACCAATGAGGGTAATTGACTACAAATACCAGAGGAAACTCTAGCTAATTTAAGCAGAAATATACTACAAGGAGATGATCCTGTAGTTCACAGAATTCACAAATGTCTGGACAATCGGCCTGGAGAATGTGCAGCAAGCAGGGGGCCATGGGACACCCCAGCCCCACCCTAGGAAGAGCCCAGTCAGTAGGCGACCCTAGGCCTTCAGACATGGGGCTGAGGCCACAGGTATCACTCATTGGGATCTGCGCTGTGTTAACACAGCTCCCTGACAACACCTTGATTTCAGACACCTGGTCTCAGAACCGTGAGAGAATGTTTCTGTTATTTTAAACCACCAACATTGTGGTGATTTGTTACAACAGTCCTAAGAAACTTACACACACACACACACTCACACAGGCCAATCTCATGCCCAGGGGTAGTGCTCTCCACCTCAGGCTGAATCACAACCCATTGAAACGCCCACTTGAAGACTGGAGAACAACTTCTGCCTGTGGTCCTGCAGGGGCTGGGCCAGGTATCTTCACATAGACACACCTCCTGTACCTTTTCTGTGCAGACCACCCCTGCCTCCTTGTCTACTGGACAACAGGATGCCTTCTTGACTCAGCTGAAGTGGTGCTGCTCAAATCACCAATTTCAACAGACCAGTGTTGTTTTTCTAATTCATGCAGGTTCCCTCTGGAGGCTCTGGGGAGGATCCATTTTCTCACGTTTTCCAACCTCTAGAGGTCACTGCATCCCTTAGCTCCTGGGTTCTTCCTTCAACTTCAAGGCCGGCAGTGTCCAGCAGAGTCCTCCTCACATCACATCACTCTGACTCTGCCTCCGTCCTCACGTCTTCTCTCCTCTGACCTTCCTGACTCCCTCTTCCACTTGTAAGAAATATGATTACTCCGGGCCCACCTGGACAATCGAGGATGTCTCCCATCTCAAGGTGAGCTGACCAGCCCCTTAATCCATGAGCACTTTCATGTCTCTTTGCCTTGAAACCTAACATATTCAGAGGTTCTGGCCCTTGACTGGATGGGAAGGGCATTGCATGTAGTGTTGTTAGAGAATCAGTGAGGATCCGTCTCTCTGACATGAACAATTCCAAGGGCCTCTGGGTGGGGCAGTGCACACAGAATGCAAATATACCTTCCTGCCTACAGCAGCCATTGATGGAGTCATTGGTGTGTGAGGAGCCATGAAAGGGGAACACAACAGGGTGGCTGACCCTCCTCAGGAGCAGCTGGAAGAAGTCTCAAAAAAGAGAGCCCTGAGCTTTGTGGTTCCCATATGCGTGATGCACCCCAGCAGGGTTGCAGCATGGTTGGGGCTAGAGGGTTCACAGAAGGTTATGGGGCCTGGTAAAGTTGGATTCACCCACCCCTTGGAGCAAGAACTTGGTAGCAGTGGGAATGTTCTGGAGCCTTCCCCCTGCCATGCACTGGCACACACACATACACATGCACTCACACACAGACACATATGCAGCACAATATGCACACACAGAGACACATACACAACTCTGCATATGCACACAAAAAACACACATGCACACATGCGTCTACGCACATACACATGGATATGTGTGGGCACAAAAGACATATATGCACGTGTACACATGCTGCATACAAATAGAAAGAAACATATGCACAGAGAGACATGTGTACACAGGCATACCCACATGCACACAAACACACAAATGCACCCACACATGCACAGGAGCAAGATGATGCCATTTGCATTTGGTAGAAAGTTCTGGGAGCAGAATGGAGTAGGAACGAGGGGCAGGGAAAGCAGAGACCACTCAGGGTGTGTCAGTCAGTGCAGTCACCCCAGTACTCACAAGTCTGGAACGGGGGAAGAGCAGCAGTAATAGAGGGAGGAGGTGGATTAGGGGCGTGTGTGGGGCCAGCAGACCTGGTGGTATGGGTAGCAGACATGAAGGTCAATGTGGTCTCCCAGGGTCACTGGGGGCACTGATGGGAGTACAGAACACAGGAGCCAGGGTACATTTGAGGGAAAGGAGATCAATTCAGCCTGCAAGGGGTGAGGGGGCTGCAATGGGAGCCATGGGCATCCTGGTGGGGGCATTTAGAGCAGGCTGGACACTTTGCTTGTAGTTCAAGAGGTCTGGTAGGAAAGGGCGGGGTGGCGACATCAGCTCCAAGGCTGGAGCTGGAGCCTGGACTAGGACCAGCTCTCTCAGGGGAGCTTGGAGTGACCAGGGCTGGTCCAGGATCCCTGGGGCTAGGGCAGCAAAGACCATGGGAGTAGGGGGTACATACGAGGAAGCCATTGCTTTATCTTGCTAGCTCTTAATGCAGAGGTGTACTGCTTCCCATTCTGATAACATTCTCCCTTCCAGATAAGCTTTCTCAGAAGAAATCAAACCCAAGATTAATGATGGCTAATTATGCAAAATTAAGAACATAAATTCACAGGATCCCCCCCAAAAATGATTTAATCACCACCTACAAGTCAAAATGAGGGGCCTTTATGAAGATGAGGGAGGGGAAGGATCCTGTCTCCAGGTCAGCCCAGGGCCAGACAGGTGAGCAGGGAGGAGGTGTAGGGTCCCCCACCCAGCCCTGCAGCTGTCCCTTGTGACTGCTGGACTGAGTCTGCTCTTCGTGCTGTGAGCTGAGGGACCCAGTTTATTCCTACCCACCCTGTGGAGGTCATTTGAGAGTCTCTGGGAGGGCTGGGCAGTGGGCACGTGTGTGTCCCAGGTCAGCCACCTGCACTGGGTTAGGGTCTCAGTCCTGTTGTTCAGAACCCCAGGTGGACTTGGGCCAGAATTTGCTCTCTTGTGTCTTTGATGGTGTCTCCCAGGCAGAGCGGGACATCTTCCTGCCCAGCAGGGGAGAGGGGAACTCAGTGAGGCCTTGGACAGATTTCCATCCACAATGGGTCCCTGCTAACCCCTTACTCCTGGTGAAGTTATAGGCAAGTCAGGTAGCTTTTCCAAGACATAATTTCCTCAGAGGCTAAAGTCATGTTTTGGAAGAAACTTTACATATTGTAAGCCCATCTATAAATGTGAGGACTGTTGTCCCTATTATGTGTTTATATTTTGCAAGACTACTGCGCTGGGGTTGCCATTAAAAATCAAACACATTGTTACAAAACGTGTTGTCAACTTCAAAAATCCATGGTGCTGTTGGAACAATATTTGAGGTCTGCAAATATCTAAGTGCCACCCAGTCCCTAGTCACCACCCTCCCACAGGGACCGTCACAGCCTCACCTCTTTGTGAGCCCTCTGTGCCTCTTGTTGGTACTTATGTGACCTGGACATCCCTGACACTCAGGCCTGGGCTCCAGGCATACCCAACTGTGCAGTACAAGGTTCCTGCCCCCTGTCTGCCCATTTGCCTCCCTATGCCCACTGTCCCTCTCTCGGAGCTGGTCAACATGTCGGCCTCAGTCTTGTCCACCCGGGCCTGAGGACCCAAGTTCCCCTTTCTTTGCCTTTTCCTTCTTAAATGCCCATGTCTAGGTCCTCCCTCTCCCCTACCCCTGAAAAGACTGGTCTCATTCAGTTCTGAGAGTTGTCCTTAGCTTCTCAAGGAAAGTGATTCCCAGCAGACCCAGGAGTGAGGTGGGAGCTGGTGCTGGGAAACCAGATCCTGGTGGTTGGTCACACCCAAAACCTGGGGAATATCATGCAATGTGTGCTCATCATCAGAATGAAACTGTACTTGATTTCAGGGGAAACGGTTTGGCAATAGTAATGGTTAGAGGACCTGAGGCCTTCAACGGTGTCAGGACAAAGGAAGGTCTGGACACATAATCATTATAATTTTCATCCCATGTTCCTCAATTAAATGAATGGTCGGATGGATGCTGGATGGATGGATGATGAATGGTTGGATGAAAGGGTAGTTGATGCAAGGATAGTGAGTGGATGGGTGAATGGATGGATGGAGGGGTGTGTGGATGTGTGGTTTACCGTTGGATGGATGAATGAGGGATAGATGAATGGATGAATGAATGGTGGATGGATGGATCATGGGTGGATGCATGATGGATGGATGGATAGATGGATCGATGGATACCTATGAGGCCAGGATTACTAAAGCACACATGGACACCTCTAAGGTAATGGGGTCTAGATCCACTTGACCATCACTGTGAGCTCCATGCACATTTGCTCCATCCTCTCCTCTTGCTTGCTCACACCTTCCTTGATCTGGATTGGGGGCATGTTCAGTTCTGAGAGGGATCCAATTTCTTTTGGAGTTCTCCTCTCAAAGGGCCCATTAACTGCCCCTCCTCTTCAGGATCTTAGGGCCATGGCAGCTCCTATGGAAATCTTACAGGACGTTTCCTATTAGTGTAAGCTTCCTATGCTGATCAGATGGGAGGGTGAACCCAAGTGTGGGGACACATGGCTGTTTGTCTCCCGCAGCTCCCTCAACCATTTGATCTCTCTTTCTCTATTTCATCCAACTTCACAGTCCATATTCCTTGAGCTATGCACATCTGCTCCGATGTTAGTCATTTTAGAGACATCTGGGCTCAGTTCTATCAGCTTTTTGCATTTTTCTCCCTAAAGCTCTTATTACAGACATCCTTTTATTCCAGCTTTGAGGAAAATGGTATAGAAAGCCCTGGGCTAGACCAGTAACCTCGAGGAAAAGTGGTATCAGCCCTGCTGCCCTTCAGCTTCACAATGAACTTCAAGGTCATTTGGTTTTCAAGATGCTCATCATGTGGGTGTTCTTCCCTCCCCTCCTACTTCCAAGCTCCCCAATCCTGAGCCTGGGGTCCTGGAAACAGACCTCACCCCCCACCTGTGCTCTGGAGCCAGGCCGCAGCCTGCCAAGTTGATCCAACATCCTCTACATTATTAATGTGCTGGTTTTTCTAGCAGACTCAACACAATAAAGATGGTGGTGATGGTAACGAACGTAACCGTGAGTCACCATTGTGTACTGAGAACTAATTCTGGGGTGGTTCTCTGAAAAATGCTTTACCCACCTTACCTCATTCACATCTTGCAAAAGCCCTGTGCTGCGGGTGCTTGAGGAAGGGGAGTCTTTGTACTTCTCATGTGAGCTAGAAATTCGATAGATTGATAGGTATTGGTGATCTCTGAGCCTGGAATATAAGCTTCGGACTGGCTTCTGTTGAGACAAGGAACAGAGGTCTCTTGTCTACAGGACAGGTGGGCAAATGGGCAAGGGGAAGACAGTACCACTGTCATCCTGCTATAGCCGGTGCGGCCCAGGTAGGCTCACCTGTCGGCTCAGCACTGTAAGTGGGATGGGCGGGGGCGATGGGCGGGATATTCCCCACAGTAGGCTGACAGCCTCTTCAGGATCCTGTTGGGCGCTGTCAGCAAGATGAGCTTTATAAGTCCTTAGAATAGGCTTGAGGGGGCAATTCTGAAATCTGTTAATGAGAGGCCAAAATTCCCATCCTTCAGGGACAAGAGGAATTAGTCAGGAGGTTGAATGTTCCGTAGATCATTCTCTCCGCCCACCACACTTGCTGGGTGTTGTTTTATAACATCCTGGTCTCTGGAGACACAAAGAGAAATCAGATGGAGTCTTCAGCCCAACCTTCACCGTCTCCTTGAGCAGCAGATGGACAAGCTTGTCCCAAGAGGAATGACAGTCCTGCCACCTGCAGCCCGCAGCCTCATCATGCTTGAGATGCGAGGACTTCACCAAGGAGTGTGTTCCTGGCTGAGATTGGGGGAGGAGGAGTTTGCAAGATTCATTGGACAATCTCCTGACCGTTCATTCTATGTGGCCACATTGGTACTTCCTGGGGACATTGGTGGGGGAGGTCATGGGGGTCCGTGAGCTCAGAAGATCATGGTAGTGGAGGCTGATGAGAGGTGATGGAAGGGGCTACAGGATTGACCCTATCCTTTAATTTTGTTTGAGTAAAGATGGTTCAGAACCCCAGGCCAGGCAGGGGCTGGGCCGAATGGATAGGCTAGTGGCGCTTCCCTGGGTTGGGGGAGGCGGGATGGGCGTTGAGTGAAGAATGAGGAGGGTGCCTTTTGGTTTCAACAGTCGGGGCTCACCCCCTGGAGACCTTGGGATGCTTCCATCACCAGAACAGGGCTCCAAGGTGGCTTCTGTTGTCCAGGAAGCCCAGTGGATTGAAAGTACTTAAAGTGCCCTTTGTGGAATCATCACCTCGAAATTCAAAACCTGTAAGTGGCCACTGGCTCAGCTGCATGGAGGGCCTGGGCTTCCAGGGGGCAGCATTTCTGCAGGAATGTGCCAGGTGACCACCTAGACTGTGAATTTGGATGAGGACTCATGTGATAGAGCCCCCCTCGCCTGTCCCTTGAAAACCTCAGATCATCACCTCGGGAGACAGTTTTCCCTCTACTGCTCAGAGCCATCAGTTATTCCGGCTGGTCCCCACACGCAGCTCGTGTTCTTTCCACACCATATCCACGAACCGACTTTCTCCAGTTTCCCAGAGCCCAGACACACTCTGCTGGGCACCCCTCCACCTGTGAGCCTTTCTCACTGAAACTGGCCCCATCCCCAGGGACAGGACACCTGTGCTTCCTCTACCTCACAGAGTCATCACCCTCAGGGGACATGACACCATGCTGATACAGTTCCATCATCTTCTCTTATTCCATCCAGAGACCCAGTAAAGAAGTTTGGGGTTCAGGTCAGCTGCTCCTAAGCTCCCTGCAACATATGGGAATACTTGTCCAAACAAGCCTCAGGAAGCCTTGGCTGATGGCAGTGATCTGAGGCCAGCAGAGAGACCTGGGGTGGACAGCATCCCTGCCAGCCACCAGACACGTCTACTCTGTACTGCTGGGGATCTGAGCTTGCATCCCTCCTGACCTCGCAGCTCCCTGCACTGGGGCCTCCCCCACTCTGTTCTCCCGCCTTCAGGCATTAAGACCCTCCCCAACTGCATGAACCCCAACAAGTCCAAATGGCCCTAACCCATATTGCTTCCAGGATGGAGACTCATCATCAACACCTAGTTCATCCTGGAGAGGGACCATGGCATTGCTTACTTCCAAGACAAGATGAATAACCAGGACATGCAGATGATGAAGCTCTTCAGTGGGGGTCTCCACAGGGCAGGAGGGGCCTTAAAAGCAGTGGTGTGGCCACACAGAGTGGGATACCTACCTGGGCCAGCACATCTAGCAGCTGCACTGAGCCTATGGGCCAAACTGCACCCTGTGCACTGATGGGGGAGTGTGTGTCTGTGTGTTCACCTGTGTGTGCACTTCAAGGTGTGGGTGTAAGGCCGCACTGTCTGTCTCTCCACCACCACTGTGAATCGACCCCTTTTGTCACCCTGCATCCACCCAGATGATCTTTCTGACATCCTGGACCCTCAGGCCCTGTCCTCCGCCCACCTTCACTCAACTCCCACCACCCACTGCCTTGGCATCACTCTGAGCATTTAACCATCTCCACCATGACCGACACCCCCATTTATGGCCAGCCCATTCTAGCTAGTACCCACCAGTGTCTCTCCAGCCCACCCACTGGAGGTTCCCTCCCCTGATGAGTCCTCAGCCCACTGGGTCTCCGTCTGCCAACCTTGTTCCACGTTCGCTTTCCTTCCCCTACGTCACGTCCTTCCTTCCTCTGCACACACTGAGTTCCAGGACAGCCCCACGCTCCTGTCCTGCAGCTCTGTCCTGTTCCTTCCATGGTCCTGGCCAGGTGAAATCCACCCTGGGACCCAGCTCTGCACCTTCTCTGCACCTGCCCCAGCTGTGAGAGGGGCAGAGGCTGGTGCAGAGCCAGGGCTGGTCCCACCGTCACATCATGACGGCAGACCACAAGGTCCCACGGTGCTGCCCACACCCCTCCCAGTGTCCCTGGGTCACCTCACTCCTCCCCGCTCTAGGTGCATTTCACATGTCCCTTCTCTCCTCACCATCCACCCCTGCTTCCCTGTGCAGGACAAACCTTTACCGCTAACAAGGCTCAGTGCATGGATTGTGGACACTGCAGTGTGCACGGTTCGGTGGAGCAGGTTGTGGGCATGGTGTGCACACATGTTGCCAGCTGGGAGAGGGCTGAGGTGCAGCTTCTGAGACTCAGACTCCCCCAGGGAGAGGCCAGGCCCAGGCGGCAGGGAGGGGAAGACACCCTGGAAGGGACAAGGGCCACACCAAGAGACTGTCCCCTCTCCAAGATGAACATCTCAGAGGGCTTCAGGTTCTAATGGCCCAAGCTGGGAAGATGGGACTCCACTCAGGAGTGGAGGCTGGGGGCTGATTCAGGTGAGGGGGAAGAGAGTGTAAGGTCACTGGCTCCTGGAGGCCGGGCACTGACAGCCTGAACCCCCTCCTCTTGGTGTGGACCCCCTGCAAGACGTCAAATGCAGGGATGTCCCTCATGGAGGGGCTGTAGCAGGGTGGACAGAGCAACCCCTGAGCCCAGGGAGTTCCACACCATCCCATCCACAGAGGGCAAGTCTCTGCTCTCCCGGGCCAAGGGACCCCCTTTCATGTGGTGTCTTCAGATAAGGGGAGCACCCCTGGGCCCTCAGCCACCCAGGTGGCTCCTTGTTTCAGGTGGCTCCTGTCCCAAATAGAAAAAAGTACAATGAAGAGTATAGACAAGACCCATAATCCCACCACTATATCCACCTCCCCTAACTCCCAGGTCTGTTTCCTTGGGTTTGAGTGTGGATCAAACTGGGAAATTTGATTTTGGCTTTTCATGGCATTTCCATCACCCTTCCGACTCTCCAATGTCCACGCTGGAAGGACTAACCAGCTAGAGATCACCCGATTAGTTAACCTCCTGTATTTATAGAGGGGCAGGAACCGAGATGGGGAAGGAAGGAGGAGCCCCAGGCCTTTGGCCCTTCCTCCTGCACCTCAGCATCAGCTCTGCTCTGTCCCCTCACCCTCACCTGGAGCATGTGTCTTGACTGGATCCCCATCCTGCACCACCCTCCACCACAGGCCATCGCTCACCAGCTCCCCAGCCCAAAGAGTTAAGGATGGCAAGAACAACTACAAGAGCCATTAGTTATGGAGTTCTTGCCCTGTGCCAGCAAGGAGTTAATTATCTCACCGAGTAAGAGAGAGGTTCCAAAAGTCACCCATTTTACAAATGAAGAAACTGAAGCCCAGAGAGTTAATCTCATGGCCAGGGTCTCTGAGGTAGGAAGAGGTTACATCCAGGATATGAATGTAGACCCATAAGTCTGGAGTCTCGCACTAACACGTGTGCTTTGGGACTAATCAGTAAAAAAGTTTATAATCATGAGACTGGATTTGCAAGTTGGAGCATAGCATACATACCAGCAAGTACAGAAATCATACTTGCATTGATCCGTGAATTATCCAAAGGGAACAAAACAGCTAACCAGTACCCACAAAAAATAGAACATGACTAGCCCTCCAACGGCCCTCTTATGCGCCCCTCCCAGGTCACTTCCCTCTCTCTCCCAAGGGGAACCAATATTCTAACTTCTGAATTTGTATTTCTTGTCTTTGAACTTTATTTAAATGGAGTCATACAGAGTGTCTTCTTTGGTGTCTGGCTTCTTTCATTTTGCTTGTAAGATTCATCAATATTCTTGAATGTGGCTGTAGTTAATTTTTATTTCTGTATAGTATTCCACTATAAAACATATAACCCATTTTATTTATCCATTCCACTACTGATGCAGAATGGGTTGTCTACAATTTGATGATATGCCAAAAAATGCTGCTCTGGACATCTTGTACATCTTTTGGTGAACATATGAACATATCTGTGTTGGGTATATACCTAAGCGTGGAATTGGTGGGTCATGGAGTATGTGTACTTCCACCTTTAGGAGATACTATCAAAGAGTATCAAAGCGGATTAAACATTTTGCACTCCCAGCTGTGTATAAAAGTTCCAGTTTCTCCGCATCTCCACCAACCCTTGGTGCCGTCAGAGGTTTGATTTTAACCGTGGTGGTGTATGTGTAGTGGTAGCTCATTGTGGTTTTAATTTGCATTTTCCTCCTGAGTAATTACGTGGAGCCCTTTTCCATTTCATTGTTCCCATTTGGTTATCTTTTTTTTGAAGTGCCTAGTGAAATCTCCCCTTTTATTCTCGTGGATTGTCTGTAATATTTTTATAAATTTATGCCAGTTAGTCAAATATCCTATATGAGAGTCTTGTGTCAGATAAATACATGGCAAGTGTTTATCCCCTTTGTGCCTGCCCTTTTTCCTCTCTTAAAAGTTTCTTTTCACTGACAGTTCTCATTTTTAATAATTTCCTGTTTATCTTTTGGTTCCTTATGTTTACTGTTCTTTGTGTTCTGCGAAATCTTTGGCTGCCCCAAGATCTTGAAACTGTTTTTCTAAGGTACTTACTAGAGAAGTTGTTGTAGAAACCCCCGTTTAGATTTAAAATCCACCTGGAATTGATTTTTGTTGGTACAGCCGGTATGGAAAACAGTGTTTTCTCAAAGATTAAAGATCAGAGTTTTCTCAAAAGATTACAAATGGAACTCTCATATGATGCAGCAATCCCACTACGGGGTATAGTTCCAAAGGAAATGAAATCAGTATCTTCAAGTGATATCTGCCCTCCCATATTCACTGCAGCACTTGTCACAATGTTACCGAACCAAAATGAGTTCCCTATTTGGTGAGTTGAAATCAAAGCCTTTACTAGAAGTTGTTCTCACACAAAGTACAATTCATTTGCCGCAAATAAGGGGACCATAGGGAATCACTTCCAAAGCTGTGGCTCTCTCAGCAAGGGAAAACAAGTGCCTTTTATTTTTGGTAGGGAATAAATATTCAAAAGGAAAGTTTCGTCCTCACGTATAGAGGTGGGTATAAGCCAGCCCAGGCGTAGTTTGAAAACGTGCTTTTCCCTACCTTTCATGTTATGTTAATAAGGCTTAAGCTCCTCCTGGGGTGGAGATCTTAACATTAAAATGAAGCAAAAGTAACTTTGGAGACTTCTTGGCCCATCTGTGCAGGCGTTGCTTTTGCAGTGCAGTTTGGACTGGTTCAGGGTGGTTGGTGATTGCGTCTCTTAACGTAACAGAGAACCAACTTTGAGAAAGAGTTAAGGGCCCGGCCTGGTGGCGTAGTGGTTGGGTTTGGGCGCACCGCTTCAACAGCCTGTGGTTCGCAGGTTCGGATCCCTGGTGCCGACCTATGCACCGCTCATCAAGCCATGCCATGACAGGCGTCCCGCATATCAAACGGAGGAAGATGGGCACAGATGTTAGCTCAAGGCAAATCTTCCTCAGCATAAAGAGGAAGATTGGCAACAGATGCTAGGTAAGGGCTAATTTCCTCACCAAAACAACAAAAAAGAAACAGTTAAGTGCTTTCGAAATTGCCTTTGAATTACTCGGGGCAGTTAGTTGGTGACAACAATAGCCAAGATATGGACACAACTTAAGTGTCTGTTGATGGATGATTGGATTAAGAAACATTACATGTGTCTACAATTAAATATTATCCAGCTTTCAATATGAGAGAAATCCTGCCTTTTCTGACAACACAGTTGAACTTGGAGGACATTATGCTAAGCATAATAAGCCAGACACTGAAAGACAATCACTACATGATCTCATTTACACGTGGAATCTAAAAACGTCAAACTCGTGGAAACAGAGAGTGGAATGTGCCTACAAGGGATGGAGGTTGGTGGGTGCGAGGGGAATGAGAGATGTTGGTCAAAGGGTACAAACTTTCAGTTATAACATGAGGATGTTTTCAAGATCTAATATAGAACGAGGTGACCAGAGTTAATAATAATGCATTGTATACACAAGAGAATTGATCTTAAGAGTTCTTAGCATTAAAAGAAGGGGGAGTTATTACAGGAGGTGACGGAACTCTTCATTAGCTTGATTGTGGTATTCATTTCACAATGTGCACATACATGAAATCATCACATTGTACACCTTCAATATATACAACTTTTCTTTGTTAATCGTACCTCAATACAGCTGGAAAAATATTTGTGCTGACTTCAGAAAATGCTTACGAATTAATGTGAATGAGGAAAACAAGAAGTGAAAGCACAAATGCAGCACGGCCTAGGAGAAAATTTGCCAAATGTTACCCGTGGGTGATACTGGCCTAGAGCAAGTTGACTCGAGGGAAGCCGTGTTGTAACTTAGAGTAACGTCTGACTAGCTCACTCAAGCTCTGTGTGTTTTACCTTGCACTTAGCCTAGCAGATAAACAGCTCTCGGAAATAATCCTGGCTGACACACGTACATCCCAAGAGTGATCGATGATTACTTTATTCTTTTGAGTTTCTTAGGAACATGACGACCTCCTCAGGAAGATCGTCTATGCCGGCATACATCATCGATGACAACTGAAAGACCTGGTGTGATGTCTCCAGTCTCCGATGCCAGATGGTCAATGTTCCTGAGCCCCCTTCACAGCCCACTAGTCCCTACAGAACTGCCTCAGATTATGTGCTTGTTTAAGATGGTCTCTGGGACATGAGTCCATCATCTTCCGATTTTGCTAGCTAATCGAGTAAATCCCTTTCCTCACCACCGACTCATCTTGTGATTGATTGGCTTCAAGGTTGCAGCAAGCAGAAGGAGCCTTTGCTCGGTTACACGGGCAGGGATTAGCAGCGATTATTAATTTCTTCTTTACACCTTTCTCAATTTCTCACATTTTTTAAAAGCACATTGACTTCACCAGGAGAAAACCAGCAGCAATTGTGAGTCACAACAAAAGGTGGAGAGATGAGATTGTGCACCCCTATCCCTCCTGGCCCCAGGAGGGCTGGAGGGAGAACAGTGGGCAGTGCAGGCAGCCCTGACCCTGCTTGGCCCAGGTTCTCCTTCCCCAGAGCCTTTCAGGTGTCCACCAGGCCCCACCAGTGTGGTTGCAGAGCTCCTGCTGCAGGTGGCCCACATCAGGGTGAAGCCCAGCTGAGTGTTGGCCTCTGACTGACCAGCAGGACCTAGTTTGTGATCTTGGTCACAGGTGGGCAGGACCGAGGAGGGTTGGTAGCTCAGTTGGAGAGTGGTGGTGGGAGGCTGGACAGGGGCTGGGGCAAAGAAGAGCAGGGGCCTGGGAGGGAGTCCCAGCAAATGAACCAAGGGTTGACAAGGGGCGGGGCTATGTCTGAGAGATGCTAAGGAGCACAGTGGGGTCAGTGGGGCTCAAGGAAGCTTCCCAGGGCTGCCCTTGACAAGAGTCTCCCTCAAGGTCACACAAGGCCCCTGACCCTGTGGCCTTCAACCCAGCTCCAAGGCCAAGGGGATCCTTCCTTACAGAAGGTGAAAGGACCAGAGCACTCTGGGGCTCTAAGTGTTTCAAAGTCTTTGTTAATATGCTCCAAGTGCAGAGTGCCCATGCCTTCAGGGACCAGCCACCTGTGCTGATTAGGAGCACCTTCTTTATCCCCAGTGACTAAGCGAGGTCAGAGCTAGAATGTCCTTCCCCAGTTTTCCCAGGGGTTCTTACCTGGGCACCCTGGGTGTGGGTTGGGGGTGGCGACAATTCTTCAGTCTGTGGCATGTTCTGCCTCCTTAAATGACAGTGGTCTTCCCCGTTCGCTGGCACAGCCCAAAGAGCCTCCACACATTTCCCAAAACCCGGGAGACACGGTGCCGCCCAGGGCAGTGTGAGAACCCGGCCAAGCTCAGCAGGTAGAAACTCCAGGAACACTTTTCCTGACCGTCAGTTCCACACCAGGTGTACTTGCTAGCTGAAGGAGGGCATTGGTGACACTTTTTGCACCTCCAATTCCCCATATGACATGGGGACAATGCTGCTCCCAGGGTGGGGATTCTGTGCCGTTGAATGAGATCAGTGCATGTGGAGCAGGCAGTGCAGCGGTAGTTGACAAGGTGAGTAGAATCAACGCAGGGAGGGCAGATATGGAGACACGACTGCACCTGCTCCTCCAACACTCCTAAGGATAAAATGTGGTAAAATTCATGCCTTCCCACTCATCTAAAATACCAGCGCCCACCTTGAGACCCTATCCTGTCCTCCCCACAGCCCTGTGAACTCTACTCTGGGCCATTCATGGGACCAGGGAGTTCTGGGACTCAGGGCCAAGGTTTTCCCGGAGATTTCTCATCTGGGTGGTGGTTAGGGAGGTCCCCAGTCCCTTCTGCTCTGTGCTTGGTGCAGGACACCTGGGGCAGCCCTGAGCTGGACCATCAGTGATCTGAGGCTGTTCTCCTTCACTCTGCTGGGCTGACAAGGGGACTTGCATCTGGCAAGCTCAGCCATCTGCGCAGGGGTGGAAATCCCACATCAGCAAAATGCCAGGGCTGCCAGTGCCATTCTCTGCTTCATGCCTCAGCTCTCCTGGGCACCGCCATCTTGCATGACCTTTGCCCTCACTCCCCAGTGGAAGGGCCCATGGCCACGTTTCCTACTGGCTGAAGGCAAAGGCAGTGAGGGCAGCCAATGGCTCAGGGAGGCCTGAGGAGTGTGTCCTGTTGGTGTTGAGCATCTCTGGGCCCTGGCTGGACAGACACGTGCACGGGACGACAATGGTGTTCCTGGGCCAGGCTGCCGAGAGGCGGGGTGGGTCAGTGACTGGAGCCCCCACCTGGGCTCCCGGGTGTGTCTTTGCCTCTGTGCTTCTCCCTGTGAGGAAAGCTCAGACCCTCTGCAAAACACTCACGCCTCGCCCATCCCTACACCATCCCTGTACATTCCAGAGTGGTGAGAGCTCAAGGAGGAGAGAGTGAGGGATGAGGGAGCCCTGACCACCCCTTGTCCCTCACCCCCAATTAGAAAAATGTGCTCTGGCTCAACCGTCAGCATGGCCTCCCCTGGTTCCCAAGAAACCCCTTTCTCCCTCAGCCCCCAAAGCTAATCCATTAGAGACGTGCAGTGCCACCTCTGCACCTCCTTACTCCACGGGGGTCTCCAAAGCCGCCAAGCAGGTGTTGCCCATGCCACTGCCCTCAGCCCAGGGCACACATCTGAGCTGGAGAGGCATGTAGAACTCTCCTACCCAAGATTCAGGGGGTCCAGAGCCCCTCAAGAACCAGCATTCTCCCCCTCCCACCAACTCCAGGGCACAGGCCCCTTGAGGAGAAGGAGGGAGCCTGGTGACCCAGAGCTGCCCACTGTGGTCTCCCACACCAGGCAACACTGCCTCGGGGACCAGTGTAGTGTCCAGAAGAATACGACTGGTCTTGTGGGGCTTGTCCCCTCTGAGAGGACAGAGGAGGCCATGGAGGTCAGGAGAGAAGGCTCTGGGGAGATAGGAAGGGCCAGGCTCCCACCCCAAGCCAGGGCACCATTTGCCTGATAATCAAAGATGAACCGGCTCACCCACCTGGCAGCATTTCCCTGGAAGAACTTTAGGAGTCCCACGACCACCCTGGGCCGCCTATCTGAGCCTCTGGATCTGGAGGTGGGGACAACTAGGGCCCTTGCCAGCCCCAGCAAAGAGAGGAGCCTTGCGGAGAACCCACATGAGAGCAGAGCACTACAGCCCTGTGACTGAGGAATTTCTGATGCCACTCTCTGAGTGGACACTGGGCAGGGGTAGGAAGAAAATACCCCCAATATATCTGTGCCTACTGTATGCCAGGGCAGGGAGCAGCCAGTCACTGCTGTCACCTACATGGAGAAATGAAGTAGGTGTGGCTTTGTGAGTGGAACCTGGGGGAGGATGATGGAGTCTCCCAGCAATGGAAAGACATGAGCTTTGGCCTTTCAGGTTCCTGGATACTGTGCTGAGGGAGGGGCAGCAGCCCTCCATTCACAGAGGCCTCCTGGGAGGGGAGAAACCAGGGTGGTGGACCATGGTCAGCCCAGCAGAGGGCAGGCTTGGGAAGAGTGGCGGGGCTGTCCTGAGGGGAGTGGAGCCCCGCTGAAGGAGAGACCTCTTCCTACCTCTCAGAGCTCATCTGGTTCTTTTCTTTCTTTCATTTTCAAATTAGAGGCAGCAAAAGGACAAGCTTAACTGTCTCTCATTCCCTTTCCATACCTTCAGCTTTGATGTCCACCCCTCTTATGACGCCTGCTCTCTTGGGAAGGTAAAGGCAGGAGCTGGTGGCTGAGGCAGCCTCTGGCCTTGAGGCAGGCGGCACCAGGAGTGGCTGGAGTGGAGGTAGGAGCCTGCGGCCCGGCCCCTGGCGTCTGTGGGCAGCCTGGTGATGAGGGAGTTTGTGGCTCTTGCTTCAAGAAGGTGGGAGGCTGAGAGAGCCAGGAGTGCAGGTGGCCCCTGCCCTCGGGTCAGGACAGTGTTCTGTGGACAGCCACACGTGTGTTAACACACACATGTTAGGTGTGAACATGTGCCGTGTCATCCACATTAGTGTCTGTGTGAGCACACGTGTGCAGAGCCCAAATCCTAGCTGAGGGACTGACTCATCCCGTATTTTGAGGCCTCGGTAGCATTCTTACCAGGGAGCCACATGTGGAGTTGATGGTGGTGTGGCAGGCCTTGCATGCAGGACTGCCTCAGCCCACTTGACTGTGTAAATCTGCTCTGTGGAGGGGCCAGAGGTGTCCCCAGCAGGGGCTCTGCTGTGCAGCGCGAGGCCTGGCAGTCCATGCAGCCCAAAGGGGCAAGACCTGCTGAGCCGGCTCTTCAGAAGCATCCAGTCCTGAGGATACTGTTCACAGGGAGAGGTTTTGGGTGCTGGTGCCCCCTCGCCTACTGGGGCTCATCCCTGAAGAGGGTCCAGCAAGTTGGAGAAGGGGTGGGAAGGGGGTTTGAAAAATAGGCCAAATTCATGTCCCAAGTCACAGGCCAAGCCCAGTGAGTGTCCCTGTCCCCTGCCTCAGTTTAGCTATTCAGGAAATGGTCCAGGGAAGAACTGAGCAGGGTTGGCTCCAAAACTGGGGTCAGACGGTAACAAACAAAAGATCCTGCTCTATGCCAAGATCATTTCTGTTACCCTGAGATGGGGTGAGGGGATGTTGGGGGTATACTGGGATTCTGCGGAGCCTTACCCTGCCCAGGACCTCATCTTCGGGGGTCTAGTCCTCACCTGGCCTTCCCTAGGTCTCCAGCAGTAGCAGTGGCACTTACATCTGTCCCAAGGTCTGGAGAGGGGAGAACTGGGCAACCTTACACCCTGGTGGGGAACCTCACGCTTTCTTTCTTTCTTGAAGAAACATGAAACCCTCAAGATTCATGTACTATGTGATGGAGAGAAAAAATACCAACTGTTTCTCCAAAAAGACAATGTATTTTGTACTTTGTAAAGTATTAATTAAAACGGAGAAAAATATCATGTTGGCTGAGGGCGTCTGATTTTGTGCTGCTCCAGGGCCACATCTCATCTCTTTCCTTCTCCATTTCATGGTCAAGGAACATGGCCAGGGACTTGGAGGAAGGCAGAACAACCTTCCCATCCACACCCAGCATCTGAGAGAGGGCACATCCCCAGAGCGAGAGGGGCTGTATTAGTTACCTGATGCAGGGTAACAAGTTGCCCCAAATGCAATGGATTAAATTGATTGTTTACGTGTCACCGTTTCTGTGGGTTAGGAATTCAGGAGCAGTTTGAGCAGCTGGCTCAGGGTCCCTCAGGATGCTGCGATCATCTGAAGTCCTGGCTGGGACTGCAGGATCTACTTCCCAGGTGGTTTATTCACAGGGCTGGCAAGTTGGGCTCAGCTGTTGGCAGGGAGCCTGTTCCTCTCCACGTGGGTCTCCCCATGGGGCTGCTTGAGTGTCCTCACAATACGGTGCCCGGATTCCCCCAGGGCAAGGGATTCAAGGGCCAGTATAGGAGCCAAAATGGTTTTTTGGCCCCGAACCTCAGAATTCACACCCCTCTGCCTCCACCATACTCTGTCACCATACAGCCCTGCTCTGATTTGACACAGGAGGAGAACACACAAGGGTGTGAAATCAAGAGGCCAAGGTCACTGCTGCCATCTTGGAGACTGTCTACTGTGCCCACCATTCCTCCTAAACCTCTGGCAGAGGTGGCCCTGGGGGTTAGGGGGCTTGCGGAGCAGGACAGGGCCTTGCTGGTGGCAGGGGGAGGATCAGGGGCTGGATCCCGGGCCACAGGGCTTCTGGCACAAGCCTGGAGCCCTGCTGTGGATGTCACACCCCCAGGAAGGTCCTTGGTGCTAGAAGCCCAGGAGCTGATGCCTCCCGACAAGATACCCTAGGGGCACGAGGGAGGGCTCCATGCCCAGCGTCCCTAACACAGGGCTCTGGCATTTGGTTCCTGCCCTTTTAGCAGGCAGGCACTTGGGATGCCGAGGCAGGACAGAGGTCTTGGACCTTGGACACCCTTCACTGCCCCTCTCTGACATTTTCCATGGACGGCTGGTGTGAGCAGGGCAGCGCTGAAGACCTGAGCCTGCACTGAACCCCACCAACCCCCATCCTCACCCGCCTTACCCCTGCCCGCAGGAAAAGCAGACCTGGTGATTGAAGGGAGTGACAATGGCTCTGAAGCTTTCTCACCACCCTGAGTCCAAGAAAGTTCTGGATGCTGTGAATGCTTTCCTTTCTGGGGTCTTCAGACTATGTCCCCCTCACTCCTTCAGAGACCCCATTGGAGCTAGGACATCCACGGGGACTCTTGATGTCCCCCAAAATCTCAAAAGTTACAAAGGCCTCCAGAGCCCAACCTCCCTTTCCCGCCACTCATTCACAGTCACTGTCACTCGGGCGGTGCTGGACCTTGTGCCAGGTGCTGGGGACCCCGAGGAACCTGCTGTGGCCCCTGCACCTGAGTCTCTCTAGGAGGTGAGAAGACAGGGAAAGGATCTATTCCAGGGAGTGCAGGGCCAGGCTAGACCACAAAGGTGTGCTGTGTCCAGGGGTAGGGAATGACCACTGTCCAGCAGTAGGGGGCAGACCAAGAAGCCAGGACGTTAGGGTTGAACTTGGTAAGATGGGGACCCAGCAGAGGGAGGAGCAAAGTCATAGAGGGCCAGAGGGAACCTTGGCTGGAATGGAGGAGTGCGGAGGGGGAGGCAGGAGTGGATGGGGCAGGTAGGGGATGAGGCTGAAATGCAAGGTGGGTGCTCGGGTCCGCCAGGGGCCTCACCCTCCTACAGGCCATGGGGAGCCACTGAGGACTTCCACGCAGGGGACCAAACTTAGCATCTGAGTGGTGATCTGGGTTATGAAGAGGGCTGATAGGAGGAGGAAAGGGGGACTGCCAGGGTCCTGGCCTCAGTTCTCAGGAGGGGTCCCTGGTGGTTCAAGTGTCTTCTGTGTGCAGATTTGGGGTGGTGGGGGCAGTGGCGCATGCAGGGGACCAGCAGATATCCAGCCAACCCTCAGAATCATGAATTTGCCCCACGCTCAACCAGGGTATAATTGCTCCTGGAGCAGCTCTGGCTGGTTCTTGGCAGGTTGTCATGTTTCCCAAGGCCAGTACCGGTCCCTGGTCAGGGCAGAGCTCAGCAGGTAGGGAACAGCAGGCTGAGACTGGCAAACAGGAAAGCCCTGTCCCCTCCCAGGTGCAGGTAGGCTGAGGCTGGGATGCCTACTGGAATCACTGGGATTCCACTTGCAGGGGTGCCACTCATGCTCCTTATTAAGCCATCCAAGGGGATCCACTGAATCCACTGTGGATCACCCACTGTGGGTGAGTCCCTGTAGACACCCTTGAATTGTGCCACTGTTGGTTGTACTGCAGGAGAAAGAAAAAGAAAAGAATGGAAGCACCCTGGAATTAGGAAGGAAGGCCCTTTGTCCTAAACCTTCTCTGACAAAGCTTAACCCCTGCCAGGTGCAAAAGAGAAATGTCTACTGGGTGCAGCTCCATTATTGCAGAACAGACAATAGAGGGCAACACTCTGATGTTGTTACACAGGGGCAACCCATTGATAACTGGCACCATAATTCCCTTATTATTTTGTTTATGTATTCCATGCTTTTACTTCCAACTTGCCTCTATTGCTTTATTTGAAGTAAGATTTTGAAGACAACATATGGTTGTATCAAGGTTTCTAAAAAAAGGTATTTTGACCCCCCAAAATGCCATTATTAGATCAAAACAACAGAAGAATTAAAAGTACAAAGTAGCTATACTATCAGTATATGCCTTAAGTAAATAGTTTATTGTCAAATTCCTCTTATATAAGAAAGCACCATGCAGTTACATTTTAATGATGTTAGCCTCAATAATCTAGTATAATAATAAACTCCTTTGTAATGAGTAACTATATAAAATGAAGTTACAATAATTTACAATTTATGTCTGTGACATGAACCAACTACTCTCTACAAGCACCACTGAAATCTTGATTGATGCTTGGCTACCTTGTTCTACTAGAACTAACGGGAGTATTTCACTGCCAACAAATTCTGTTTACCTGCTGTGTAGTTTATAAGGGTTGAATTCTTCTCTACTTGAAAATCACCATTTTTATCTCTCCATATGGATACCTGTTTAATGGCAGATAGCTTTGCAGCCAGTATAGTTTTTTTCGGGAGAGTCTTATATAAGAAGTCATAAAAAATGGGTATAAACAACTTACACTTAGGAAATTTTTCTTTTTCTTTTTCGTTTCCCTGCTTGGAAAGATTTGCCTTGAGCTAACATCTGTTGCCAATCTGCCTCTCTTCTTTCTCCCTTCCCAAAGCCCCAGTACATAGTTCTATATTCTACGTGTAAGTCCTTCTAGTTCTTCTATATGAGCCACCACCACAGCATAGTCAATGAGAGACGAGTGGTGTGGTTCACGCCTGGGAACTGAACCTGGGACGCCGAAGCGGAGCGTGCCAAACTTTAACCACTAGGCCATCAGGGGTTGCTCCAGGAAATTTTTCTAGAAAAATATTGGAATCAAGATGTATGATTTATTTCTAAAAATTTCATAACATACTTTAAAACATGAAATGCTCAACATGTTTAAAAGCACTTTACCACTCAATTTACCTTAACAAAGATATAGCAAACATTTTGAGAAATATACTTTCAACAGGAAAGTCCAATTGTAGCTTTATGCTTTTGTAGACCACTCCCAATAACGTGGCTTAAAAAATATAACTGTAAGATTCTCTCAAGAAAATGTATTTCATTTCTATAAAAATCGTTCTTTACAGTGTCTCAATGTTTGTTTCCTACTGAGCTTCTCAATGTTCTTTAGGCTTAACAATATAGTAGAATCAAGCTCCTATAATCTAGCTTTTAATCCCACAATCCGGAAAGCTCTATCTCAAGGTCATCAATGACCTCTTAAATCACCGAATAATATTATTCCCATTTTATAAGTGCGAATACTAGGTTTTAAAGAAGTCAAGTTCATGCCCAATATTGTTTAGCTAGTAAGAGGCAGAGCCTAGATATGACTGACTCCTGCTGTCTGATTCTAAAATCCATAAGCATAACCTCTAGGTATACAGCCAAACGTAACACTCTGTATTCTTGCAACAGAATAAATGCATTTGCTTTTTCCTTAATGTCTGTAACACGGTTCTTAACTATTGCAATGCAGTGGTTTCTCGCTTCCTGTAAATGAGAGTGTTCTTCAAAGTACCTTCCTTCCTCTCTGCTCTTCTCTATACATTCCCTCCACTCCCAGTGCTTGAATTCATTTAACAAGCATTTATTTTATTGAGTCCATACAATTCCAGACCCCATGGAAAAACAATGAAAAAAAACCAGTCCCTGGCCTTGAAGGATTTACAGACTACTAGGGGAGAAAGCACTATAAGCAAGTCCAATACTATTTTCAAAAAAAAAATAAGGTTTGAGTCTGCAAAAACACAGAAGGCATTCTATGCCACACAGCACAGGTTTTCAAGCCTTTTCTGAGGAGGACTACAGTTTTTTAAGAAATAGCGTTTAAAATTTCCAAAAGAGCACTCAAGACCTAGAACTTCCCTGATCCACTGTCCCCTTCCCACTACAAGCCATGTTTTTTCTAAGACTCTTAAGAACATCGTTTGAAAACCACTATATTCTAACATCTTAGTAGTTTTGCCTTTCATGCTTAGGTCTTTAATCTACCTGGAATGGATTTTTGTGTACGGAGTAAAGTAGGATACCAATTTGAATTTTTTCCATACTGATATCTAATAGTCCCAGGACCACTTATAGAAACGCCCCTTCTTTGCCCTCTGCTCTGTAAGAGCACTACTATTAAAAGAAATCAAGTTTCTGGATACACACGGAACTGGATTTGGGTTCTCTACTGTTTTCCACTGGTCTAATACTGTGCTAATACCAAAGTGCTTTAGTTATTATAGCTTTATATATAATAAATCAGGATATCTCATAGAACAAGTCTTCTCACCTTGACCTGCTGCTTAAAAAATATCTTGACTATTCTTAGTCCTTTGTATTTCCATATGTATTTTAGAAAACACACGTAATTTTGAGCTCCCTAATTTCCTGGCAAACTGGTAAAATACCCACAAAACAAATCTAGATCAGTGGTTCTCGACCAGGGCAATTTTAACACCCCCACCTCCCACCCCAGGGACATTCAGCAACGTCTGGAAACATTTTTGGTTGTCACAAAGTGGGGGGTAGGTACTACTGGCCTCTAGTGGGTTGAGGCCTGGGAGATGCTGCTAAGCACCCCACAGTGCACAGGACAGCTGCCACAACAAAGAATTATCCCATTCAAATTTTAATAGTGCCACTTTTGAGAAACCCTGTCCCAAATAAATCAAAGGGCAAATTTGCATGTGCCCATTAAAGGCCAGGGAATGTCTACCAAAAACAATAATTTAATTTTAGAAAAACTGAACTGCCATATGCCAATGAGATTTACCCCAATTCATTAAAAAAAAAATCATATTATTTGCATTGACCAAAAGGCTTATCTTCCTGTTCTCTATAGCAGTGACGTTGGCAGGAAGCTTATTGGAGGGGTTAAGTCTTTAAAATACGAAGTTATAAAGAAACAAGACATAGCCAGAAGATATTAAAAAAAAAAACTCATAGAAATCAGTAATAAACAACTCAATAGAAATATGAACAATCTGAATAGACAATTCACTACAAGGAATATTCAAATGACCAATAAACATATATAAAGATTCTCAACCTCATTAGTCACCAGAGAAATATCAATTCAAACTCACGAGAACACCATCCATGCACCAGAATGGCTAAAATTTTAGAAGACTGGACATATCAAGTGTTAACAAGAATGCTGAACAACATAATACCCATATACAACTTGATGTAGTGAAGGGGTTGCATAAACTGGTTCAACCACTTTGGAAAATGTTGGCAGTCTCTACTATAGCGGAACATATCCATACACTATGACCAGCAATGCCATTCCTAGGGATATATCCAACAGAAAATACTTACCTATTTGCAAAAGAATGAACAAGAATGTTCATAAAAGCATTAAAAGCCCAAAGGAGAAACCACCCAAATGTCTAATAACTGCAGAATGGATTAATAAACTGTGATATGTTCATAGAAGGAAATAATATACCACAACAAGAACTACTACTATATGCAACAACACAAATGAATCCCCAAAATACAATGTTAAGCAAAAGTACGCAGACTCAAGAGTACAGATATCACTCCATTTCTATAAAGAGGCAAAACTCATCAATGGTGACAGAAAGGAGGAGAGCAAATACCTGCGCAGAGAAAGGACAGTGACTAGAAAAGAGCATCAGAAGGGGCTGTAGGGTGTTGGGAATGTCCTATTTTTATCTAGGTGGTAGATACACGAGTGTGTTTATTTTGTGAAAATTCATCAAGCTATACACTTAGGATTTGTATGCTTTTCTGTATTTAGCTTATATCTTATTAAAGAATTTGCTTAAAAATATAAAGAATACAACCCTGATTTACCGCATCTGATGCTTCAAGAGACTATTCTAAACCCTATTCTAGCCCTAACTCACAATGATGTTAAAATGCAAGTTTTGTATATATTGACAACTGATTTTTTACCAAGGCACAAAGGCAATGCAGTGGATAAAGGGTAGCCGTTTCAATAAATGGTGCTGAACAATGAGCTATCCATAGGCAAAATAAATGAACTTGGATCCATACCTCACACCATATACCAAAAATAACTCGAAATGGATTTTAGACTTAATGGTAAAACCTAAAACTATATTTGATAGAAAAACACTTGTATTCAAAATATATAAAGAACTCTCAAAACTTAACAATAAGAAAAAAAAAACAGGCAAAAGATTCGAACAGACATTTTATCAGAGAAGATACACAGATGGCTAATAAGCACACAAAAAGACGCTCAACATCATAAGTTATCAGAGAAATGCTGATTAAAACCACAATGAGATACAACACTACATGCCTATTAGAATGGCTGACAAGACTGACCATACCAAGTGTAAGCAAAGATGTAGAGAAATGGGAACTCTTGGACACTGCTGGTGGGAATGTAAAATGGTATAATGTATAAACACTTTGGGAAACAGTTTGGAAGTTTCTTAAAGAGTTCAACATAAGTGATCCACTCACTCCACTCTTAGGTATTTGCCCATAAAAAGGAAAGCACATGTCCATAACAAAGACTTACATACAAATGTTCATAGCAGCTTTATTTGCAATAACCCAAAACTAGAAACAACTCACATATACATCAACACGTGACTGGATAAACAATTTGTAGTATATCCACAGAACAGAACATTACTCAGCAACACAATGGAACAAATTGTTGATACACACAACATGGGTGAATTTCAAAAGAATTATGTTAAGTGACAGAAGCTAGACAAAATCAGTGTACAAATTGTCTGATTCCATTTATATAAACTCTCGAAAATGCAAACTAATCTCCAGTGATAGAAAGCAAATCAGTGGTTCTTGGGGGAGAGGAAGTCACAGAGGGGTGGGAAGGAGGGATAACAAAGGTGCATGAGAAAACTTTTGAAGGTAATGGATATGTTCACTATCTTGACACTGACTGAAATTTTCATAGAGGTACACCTTATGGTGGAGGTCATAACTTATCAAAGCATACCATTTAAATAAATGCAGTTTGTTTTCTCAAGTATATTACAATAAAGCTTTTCTAAAAATAATACAGGTTGTATATAAATATTGTAAACCAGAGTTCTTATAATTAGCTCAAAATCAACTCCATTCATTCACACAACAAATATTTATCTAGCACCTACTATATGCCAAGCACTCTGCTAGGTTCCAGGGTTACAATGGTGAGCAAACTGACATGGTTCCTGACCTCATGGAGAACACAGTCTGCTAGGGGAAGCAGAGATTAATAAAAGATGCACACAGACACATGGATAATAAAAACTTCACAGACAAGTGCTGTCAAGGAGACAAGCACAGTGAGATGACACAAAATAACAGGGAAACCAAATCTGATCTAACGGAAAGGTCAGTATGGCTCCCTCAAGGAAGCGACATTTAAGCAACACCTAATGGAAGAGGAGGATAACAAGTTGAAGATGTAACTTTCCTCTGAAGAGACACTAACACAAGCAAAGGCTCTGAGGCAGAAGAAAGCATGACCCTTTGAAGGAATGGAAAGAAAGTCAAAAGGGCTAAGGGTCAAAACAGTGTAGACAACACTATTGGTCACCTCTCCAGTACTATCCCATCTCCTCTTTCTCACTCCTAACAGAATCACACTTAGGTTCCAGCAGCCACCCTCCTCCACACATAGTCACGTGCTTTAGAGGAAGATGACTCCATTCTTGATTTTAGGAAGTGGATACTGTTGCGACTTAAGTCAGTCATGGCCACCTCTTTTCTCCCTGCCAGTGATTAGTTAAAGAATGGCATGAGTGAAAGCAGGAAAAGAAGTTATTGCATGCTCTAAACAAGAGATGGTAGTTTGGACCAGGGAGTTGTCAATGGAGATAGAGATTTGCACGGAGAAATAAGGTAGAGCAACGTGTACACGATGTCTCCTAGGTTTCTGGCTTAGGCAAATAACGATCAATCTTTTCCATATAGTCAAAGCCAGAGAAATATTTTTTAAAAATGAATAGTCTTATGTTATTCTTAATATATTTCTCTTAAATAAACCTAATTAGAACTAGTCAAGGATCATACCTAAAACATATCTCATCCTCATGCAGGATACTGGCTTCAGAAGTTCATGCAGACTTATCAAGAATGAATGAGGCTAACTAGATTTTGTCTTACAATACAAATCAATGTTTTCTAAAATTCTAACCTATAATTAACAATCCTGCCTACAAATAACATCAATTTCTGAATATCATTTGTTTTGTCTTGCCTGCTTCAAAAAATGATTTAAGCTAGCAAAATGTCCAAATCAATTAAAAGCCAAACCAAGAATAAAGTAGTCCAAGGATTTCTGACCACTCTTGTGTTATCTAAAAATAATTCCAGAGAAATTAGATGGAGGTACCTAATCAATTATGCTCATCAAATTTATCAAATTAGGTCTCATAACAACAGTAATGAAGGTTCCTGTTACAGATACCAACAGACCCAGGCAAAACTATAACCTACCTTGACAAGTTGATGAAGTGCCATTTCTTTCAGAAGGTGGCGTACTTGGACTGTTGAAATGACGTGAAGTTCCTCGGTCCTCGCCATCATTTGTAAAATTCTTTGAATGGCACATACAACGACTCGACAACGGTACTTCAGCTATTTTGCTTAAGCTTTCATCCACTGGCTTCCCTAAAAGTGAAAGAACCTCTATTTATAATATTTCTAATTCAAAAAACATTAATCATCCTCTGCAGATACAGTGAGCAACTACTCGAATTTGCCCAGGATTGGTAGGTTTCCCAGGCTGTAAGATTTTCAGTGCTAACCCTGGGAAAGTACTTGGCAAATCTGGACAAGTTGGTCACCCCATCTGTAACATCAAATTAGGACAGGAGAGAAACACTTATGGTGTCAGAGACATTTATAGAGAAATTATCATCAATTTGCCTAATTTACAAAAAGATAATAGTCAAAGATTAATAATGTAATAAAGGCACAACCACTTGAGTATTCGTTTATATTGAGACTTATTAAAATATCAAGCAGGGAGGATTAAAAGAAAGACCAAAAGTATATTCTTAGTTACTGCTATTTCTTTAAATGAATCATTCTGGAGAAAAAGTACTTTATTATATTTTTTTCAAGTCCCAATAATCAAGCTGAATATATCAACCAAATACTTACCACGAAGAAGAGACTGTTGCCACGCTAAAGCAGCACAAAGTAAGACTAAGCTTTTCCCACTTTCTGTAGGGCTCTCCAACAAACAATGCTGCTTACTTTTTAATCCTTGGACAATCTATTGACACAAAAACAATAAAAAAAACTCAGTAAACAATTTACTTCATTAGGGTCTGTCTCCATCACAAGTACAAACACAACAAGAAGTAAGGTTGTACAACAGCAGAAGGGAGAATTAGTATTTAGTTCAATCTAGACCTTATTCCTTTATCTTTCTCCCTAAAATTATGTTGGACTTAAAAGCATATAGGCATAAAAGAAAAGAACAAAGCAATTTGTGCCTTAATGATGCAAGCACCGTCATTTCTTTAAAACTAGAGTACACTAATATCTTGGATGAAAACTTAATGGAGGATACTGCTAAGGGGAGTGTAAATCGCTACAACCACTTTGGACAGAAATTAACAATTTCTAGTAAAGTTGAAGATACCCAACACCAGGAAGTCCAGTCCTATGTATATATCCAAAAGCTTTCCCACAGGAACATAAGGAAACATGCATAAGAAAGTTCATAGCAGCATTGTTTAGAATTGCAAAAGAATGTAAACAACTTAAATGTCTGTCAAAAGGAAAATGGATAAAAAAATTCTGGTATATTCATACAATGGAATACTACACAGCAATTAAAATAGATGAACAATCAATAAGGCTACTTCTTAAAAATAATGTTAAGCAACTAAAAACACTTCCGAACAAATGTGGGTACAGTATCATATCATTGTACAAAGTTTAAAAACAGGTAAAGTAATGCTCTATATTGTTTACGGATACATACATATGTAACAAAAGTATAACAACACATCTAGGAAAGAAAAAGAATAAATTCAGCATACTAGTAATGTTACTTGCAAACAAGGTATAAAGTAAATATGGCAAAATATTAAGATTGAACAACTCTGGAAAGTTGGCTTACTCATTGGTCTATTAATTTTCTATATGATTGAAACATCTCAAAAAATATGGTGAGAAATATAGTATTCTGTGTAAAAGACAGTAAATACTTTGTAGAAGGTAGTAATTCCGTAAAGTAAATAGAAGTGCCAAATGAGCTGAGAATAGTTTTCAGAATATTCTCCTTTGCCTCCTAACCACATACAGTTCATAGCGATCAGGATTATTTTTTGAAAGGTTACATGTTCTTCCATGAACCCAGCAAATATTTTCAATCCATTTACTATCTGAGAAAATGAATGTAGTCACAGATTCAGTATACGTTATGAATTATCAGCATCTTTATCTTAATGAAGACTTAACTGCTGAAAAATACTTGCAGAATTCATTATAGCAAGCTATGATGGACAAGCTTTACAAGGAAAGTTCATCTTCACCCCACCAACTGTACATTCAGACCATATTGAAGAGTCATGCTTTCCTGTTTACTTAGATTCCTAACTGCAGCAGAAATGAAAATCAAGACTGAAACAATGCCATTCAAAGAAAACCAGATACCCAACTAGACTAGGACAGAAGTCTAGAAATAAAAAGGGGATTTCTAAATGTATCAACAAAACAAATGCAAGTAAAAGAATTTCCTAGTCTTAACCATCACAGTGGTTGAGAACATGTCTCGGAATCTGACAAATCCGGATTTGTATCCCTACTCTGCCAAAGCTGTGGACCAGGAGGTAGAAGTATGAGTTCTAGATCAGGTTCCCACAACTCAGATGTGTTTCCTTGATCATGTCTTCACTTCTCTAGACTAGGATCCTCATCTGTAATAATCCCTAATTGAAAAACTGTTGTAAGGGAGAAAATGCCTTGGCACACAGTAGGTGCTTGATAATTCTGATTTAAAGGTCAGAAGGGTATAATGAAAAGAAGATGGGCTTTGGAGTAAAGCAAGCCTAAGTGTGAGTCCCACTGTGTGAATCACTGAACCTCAGTCTGTTTCTTCATCTGTGCAATGGAGATAAGATTATCTACCCGATAGAGTTTTGACGAAAATTAGCCAGGCATTGAGTTAAGAATTAAGTAAGTTAATGGATAGAACGTGCCTAAACTCCAGTATTTGACACAGAGGAGGTGATCTACATTAATCCCCACCTCTTCTAAACCACCTATGCTTAATCTAGGATCCAGAGACGGAAGTCAGAGACTGTGCTCTCTTGCTATTGCATGCAGAAGTCTTGGTACATGACTGCGTTTTTCTGAAGAGAAAGCCCGTGGATTTCTCATTCCCAAAACTATATCCTAATAAAATAACTGAAAACAGAGGGGAGACTGATATGCACTGTTATCAACTGAGGACTTCCTTGCAATAGTGAAAAAAAACGGCAAATTTGACCTGGGGATGGAGGGATGGTTAAAAGAGTAATTCAACAGCTTATGAAGCCAATTATACCCTGACCCCTAGCCTACGTGTTCCAAAACAAGCTAAGAACCACTATTCTGAGGTATTTCCCAGTTCTACTATTCTGTGATTCTATCTGTGCAACTCTTGAGTAGAGATTTGGTGGACTCTAACCCCTTCACCCCAGCCAATAACGCAACGCCAGCTAGTTCCTCAGATACAGCATAGAAATCCATCCCGCCTGCAGTCACCACAACACCCCAGGGGATAAAGGACGAGCCACGATCTGCCTACCACCATCGTCCCCGCTGCCACGAGTCAGCGGAGGGTCAAGGGGGTCCGGGGCCTCTCCTCGGGCTTCAGGACAGGATCCCTCTGGCCTCCGCGTGTTCAGAACCCCGAGGCCCGGGGACGCGGTCACCCCGACAGCCCGCACGGCGGCCAGGCGAGAGCAGAAGGCTCTCTTCGGGCAGGCTGCGCGCCACCCCAGGAGAGACAGGCTGGCCTGTTCTGAGGAAAACCGAGGCAGCGCTGCCTGGGCTCCGAGTCCCGGGAGAAAAGGAAATGGTATCTGCGAGCACACACTGCGGAGCCTGGCAGAGAGGAGAAGCCCCAAACCTCTCGCCTCCTCACCCTGGCCGAGTGCGGACTCCCGGCGCCTCACCCACTCCCTCCTCCGCTCTCTCCAGGCCGCGCGCAAGCGCTCTTGCGGACGAATTCCTGCCTCCCGCCCCCTCGACTCCCAGCACCCAATCACCCGCCAGAGCAGAAACCAAGAAACCAGTCCCGGCATGAGGTTAGGGGGCGAGAACGCTGGCCCCCGAGAGAAGCCTCCGCAATAAAAACCAACGCAAAGTATTTCGTGGCCCGGAGGCGAACGCTTGAACAGCGAAGGATGGGAGCAGAGCGCAGCGTTTAAAGGAAAAGTCTTCTCCATTTTGAGATTTTGAAACCGGCGACTTAACCCATGTATCCGTTTCCTTGGAAACTCGCATTCTCATTCTTCAGGTCTGTAGACCAAGCGAAAGGAAAGCCTTGCCGAGTTCTTCCCAGAGCGCCCGTCAGTGCCGCTCAGCTCACGTTTCCGAACTTCACGGCGGCCCGGGTGTCGCACAGACGGAGGCGGGAACTGCCAAACGCCTGAGCCCGGCCAGGCGACAAGGCTGGTTGACGAGTGGCCGCAGACCCTCAGGATGTTCCAGGCTTCCCCGGATAGCGACTTCAACCAGAGCAACGCTCTAGAGTGCTCCCGCCCCGGTCACTTCTGCTCCATCAAGGCTCACCCGCCTTCTGTCCCTCCTAAAACCGGGTTGTTATTCTTTGCCACGAAGTACACTTCAGTTTCCTCAAAGGTAGGGTGTTAATCGTGATCTCTCCAAAGTGTGATTTTGTCAATTTCTGAATAGCCTAAGCTTGGCTCCGATACTAGTGTCTCAAAAAAGTAAAACGTGAGGCAGTTTCTCAAGTTTGAGCAACTAGTTTGGGGAGAGGTTTGCTGTAGGGGGAGCAGCGGGAGGAGAGTGGATTTGTTTGCTTCCCTTTCAGTTTTACTGCATCTTCCCCAATTGCAAAATGTACAGTGCTAAAAATAAATTCTACCTTTTAATTTAGTAATCTCAGGTTCAAAAATTCATCCTAAAAGAGTAATCCAAAAGAAAGAAAAAGTAAAAATACCTAAATTGATAACATTGCCTATTGTAATCCTGAAAAAAGTCATCAACCTCCCGGTCTAGTAATAGCACCCTATACGGTTATGATACATCAGTTTGATCATTAGGAAGCCAATAAAATAATTATCAAAAGTAAACAACTTGCAAAAAAAATTTCATATAAATTTAAATGAAAGAAAGCAGACTCCCTACTGGGTATTATGAATTCCATTATGTGAAAATATATATGCATAAGCAAAGATGGAGGGAAAGTATAAAAAATGTAACTTACTGTTAAAACAGTGGAATGAAGGATAATTTATCAATACTTAAAAATATCTTCAAATTTTTATTCTGCTTTTACAATTTTTTTAAATATCAAATCGTTTAAGTAACTGCTCCAGGGAAACTACTACGATTTTCGATTTTCCTCCACTCAATTCCTAAGGCTCTCAACCGACTCTAGCCTTGTATGGCCATTTGACGTGTGTGGCGTTAACAGAAGTGGATACACGTAGGCTCTGGAGCCAGACAGTCCTGGATTCCATTCCCTTGAACTGTTCCTTTCAGGTGAACAGTAGTGAAAGAAAACATAAAAAAACTACAAGTTCATTTGATAAAGAATATGCATGTTTATAAACCAATATTCAAAATAGCTGCACACATCTGTTTTCACTTGAATAAAAAAAATCACATTGTGACAAATTTTGTAACCTTAACTTAAAATACATGAATATTAACATTTACTAATATAGTTACACATTTTGTTTACATCATCAACGGATGTGATGAAAAACAGCATGTTGTTATTTAAACACAGCAGGTTTTGATCAGCCTTTGAAAACTGATCCAAGAATGTGCGCTGCATTTAGTTAGAAACCATTTATTTCAACCTTTTTTGAACTCCTAGAGGTTTCCTACTCACATAAAATATTCCAAAGCCTCAGTTTAAAATAAAACAAAACAAAAGAACACAGGACCGCTGTATTTAATCTTAGAAGACTACAAAACAGCCTTGTTTAAAATATGAAAATTCTTACAGTATTTTTTAAGTGTATGCTTTTATTTTTCACATCGAACTTACTTGATTGAACATTAAGCATCTGATATCTCAGGGAAGGCCAGCCCAGTATCCTGGTTTTCAGAGCTGACCAGGTGTTTCTGATGCAATCTATGGACCAGCAGAGACCCATTTGACTAAAGAAATAATTAATCAAGTGTTCTCTAAACATTGCTGCATAATGGAATCAACTGGGGAATCTTAAAAAAAGAAAATACTAATGCTTGACTCCCAACCGCAGACATTCTGATTTAATTGGCATGGGTTACAATTGAGGAACAAGAGTTTTAACAGCTGTCCAGGTGATTTTAATGTGCAGCAAAATTTGGAGCCACCACAATGATGCAAGACACACAGTGATTTAAATCACAATTAGCCACAAATGACAGATGCCTATAGAGGAGAACTCACTTTTAAGGAAGTTTCTCAAGTTGGAAATACTTTATAGTTTCTCTCTGTTTCTTAATATCAAATTTATGCTTTTTCTGAAAGTTATAATGACTCTTTAATTAGTAGTCTTCAGAGGGGATTTATATTGTTAAACACTCAACAATTTTTTTCAACCATTAAGTTTAGGTTACTGTATATAATCACTGCTATACACTTATCTATTACGTGTAACAATACACTGAAATTACCTTCTAGGCATCACAGTATTAAGAACCATCCATAGTTTATTGACTGTTTGAAGCATTCTCCACAGAACCCCTGAATTCAATAGCTGGCTCATATTGGATGTTAATACTTCTGCCTATGGTATAAGTTCACTGGCAGAGAGTAGAGTCAAGCGTTCTAGAATCTGTATCGTTTCCATATGTCTTACTGGGACAGCTGAAAATGCTAAAGGGGAAACTTAGCAGTCATAATCTAAATTCTATACAGCTTAGCAAATAAGAAGTAACATTGCTCTATCAGACTACAGGCCAAACAAATCAAGAAAACAACGTTGCTCTAAACGTAAAACTTTCAATCCTAGCCATAGTTTTGGTCATACTTAAAATAAGGACCTTAAGAAAAATTCATTTAGGTGTAGTTATTTCACAAAGAACAAAACATATCTCATTTAAGAAATCACATTAGTGACCCAAAGACAAGGTTCATTTCCTTGGTGATTCAGAAAGATTTTAAAAATTGATTGAAATATGAAAATATACACAAGTATTGCCTTTGGTAGTCACATTCATTTGAAAGATGGGAGTTTGTTGATACCTATAAAGGTGGCCCCCTTTATAGGTTATAAGCACTCAGCAGATTGCTGTTATTCAATAATATCAATCCTGTGCTCTTCAATAGAACAGACACTAACCACATCTGGCTGTTGAGCACTTGAAATGTAGCTAGTCCAAAATGAGATGTGCAGTAAGTATAAAATATACACTGGATTCCTAAGACTTAGTATGGAACAACAGTAAAATATCTCATTAATCGTTGTTTATATCGAGCACCTGATGAAATAATATATTAGATATATTGGGTTAAATGAAACAATTATTAAAATTAATTTTGCCTTTCTTTTTACTTTAATGTGGCTATAGAAAGTTTCAAACTATATGTTAAAATTATATGTGTGTCTTGCGTCTTATTTCTATTTGACAGTGGTGATCTAGAACGCTATCCAGTAACCGCAAGTCCGTTGCTCTATTCCATGGCACTTATTTCTGACTTCTTTCTATCGACCTTTCACACAACCTGTTCAGTGATATAACGTAGGACCTATGAGGTAACAGATACAAGCGTATCAGAAATAAATGGTTAAAACTCCTTAAACTCAAAGAGAATTATTAAAATTATATTCACGAAAACATTATTATATCCCCAGGGAAATTCTGCATGATTTTAAGATTTCAATGAGCCTAACATCTCTTTGCACTACTAAAGGGGAAAAAGGAGTATCAATCTACTATACCTTCTTGGAGTTGTTTAGGAGAGTGGTTTTTGGCATTATTAGTCAGGAGCATTTCCCTTAACAGGGCGTCAGTCCCTGTGATTTTTTCTTCACAGATCCAATCTTTCACAATGCATAAATGTGAGTAGTTAGTTACAAGGAGACATAGTAAAGCAGAATGCGACCCTTAAAAATTTACAGAAAGTCAACTGGATTCTTCATTCTTAAAGACAAAACTCATCTCTCTCCTCTCTCCCCCTCCCTTCTCCCTTTCACTCTCAGCAATCCAAAGGAAGTTGCACTTCTTGTGCATGCATACTACAGTTTGAGAATTTCTGTTAGGTAGTTCAGCCAGGGAATCTGCTTAGATAAAAATCCCCAAGTGATCTGATACAGGGAAGTTGGAAACTACTACTTTTATCAAAAGTTCTCAAGCTTTCTTCCACTCTATCCCAACATAAAAGTCTTTCATCAGGAAAAGTTGTTTGACATAGCCATAGTTCAAGAGTTGAGAGGGGGAGGAAAGAAAAAGAGGAGAAAAGAATGTCCATTTGGGGGAGATCATATATGATTTTAAAAAGGCCTCACTCAGAAATTCTGATTACTAGTGGTGTAGTGATTTGCATGCTCTGCTGCAGTGGCCCCAGGTTTGCAGGTTCGGATCCCGGGCACAGATCCACACACCATTCATCAAGCCATGCTGTGGCAGCATTCCACATACAAAATAGAGGAAGATGGGCACAGATGTTAGCTCAGGGCCAATTTTCCTCAAGCAAAAAAAAGAGAGGAAGGTTGGCAAAGGATGTTAGCTCATGGCCGATCTTCCTCACCAAAAAAATTAAAAAAAAAGAAATTCTGATAGGTTTCTATAGGAGAACATGTCCTCTCCTCCAACCCAGTTGACAATCATTGCTATACATGGGTAAAATTCAAGTTGCTCACTTTAAATACCTAAAAGTTCTCAGGCACTTTATGTATATTTTCTCATTTCACCCTAACATTCCTACAAGGTAAGCAATATTGTCTCCATTCTACTGTAAGGAAACAGGCTGAAAGACATTTATTAATATCCCAAAGCCACACAGCTAATTATGTCAGCCAGTCGAAGCAGTACTGGTGATACCCACAAGAGGATGCATTTGTCTTCCTTCAAGAAGGGTTAAGAAAGCCCCAAAGGAATGGGAAAGCTTCCTTTTTGTAAATCTAATGCTTGTTTTTAACCTTTTGCTTATACCATGGTTTGACTATTCATGACTATTATTGTGTAATATCAATAATGAGAAAGTAAATGATGATATTGTAAAAATGCTTATTTAGATATATGAGATACCACTATGCTAAGTACTTGGCACATAAATACTTAACAAATATTTTTGTTACTATACTACTAGTATCGTTATCAGAGTTGTAAGTATACTAGTAATAATATTAGTAGCAACAATGGTACTTTAGATACAATCATCAACTTCTCATGCAACTTAAATCAAATGTTACCAGTGCTTAGTCCCAGTAGAGATGGTATCTGCTTCCTTTCTCATAGAAACTGCTTAAAATTGATGTTTCTGTTTGAAAAGACACAGTAACAATCAAAAGTGGTATAATTTTAAAGTTCGAAAGTCTCAATGCACAAGTACGTGTACAGTGAAGACTATCCCAGGGCCGGCACCGCAGCATAGTGGTTAAGTGCGTGCGCTGCGCTGCTGGCGGCCTGGGTTCTGATCCCGGATGTACACTGAGGCACCACTTCTGAGGCCGTGCTGTGGCAGCGTCCCACATAAAGTGGAGGAAGATGGGCATGGATGTTAGCTCAGGGCCAGTCTTCCTCAGCAAAAAGAGGAGGATTAGCATGGATGTTAGCTCACAGCTGATCATCCTCACAAAAAAACAAAACAAAACAAAAAAAATTTCCAAAAACAGTCATACAAGTGACTGCTTACAATAGTACAAATCAATCTACATTTCATAATCTCTTCAATAAAACAGTTCCCAAATGCTGCCAAATACAACATAATTTCTTTGCAATTAGATTATGCAAAGATACGAGTAAATAAATGAAGACACCTGGCTGAAGATGACCAAAGAAGCTTCATGTTCCTCCTTGAAACCAACCATAACACAGAAAGAAAAAGAAAATTCCAACTTCCAGGAAACAAACCAAAAAAACCACACTCAAATGTTATTAAAAAAAAGAAAATATTATTAAAAAAATTAAATTTCAAAAATATCACTATTTCTATGACAGTTTTACACTAAAACTATTATAGTAATTCTATGCTGTGGAATATTATAGAGCAATTAGAAACAATAAGGTAGATCCACATGTACTGACATGAAAAGATTTCCAAGAAATATATTAAATCTCCAGACCAAAAGGAAAACGACAAGCACCCAGAAATCAACCCTGAAAGCACAGAAATGTATAACCTTAATGACAGAGAATTCAAAATAGCTATCATAAAAAAGCTCAATGAAATATAAGAAAACAGACAATTCAATGAAATCAGGAATTTTTTCACAAAAGAGATTGAAACTATAAAGAAAAATCCATCAGAAATCTTACAGCAGTTAGTTAGTCTTCACTAAGTGATTTCAGAGATTTGATCAGTTTTAGAACAAGTAGCAAGGATCTTCCTAATGCACACCCCCTCTTTTCCCAGAGTGTGTGTGGCCTGAGGGTGGAGGCTGCACGTGCAAGCCGGTCATGGCAAATATCACTTCAGCACTGGTTTCTGGGCAGAACTGCAAGATTTAGGGTGGTGGTATTTCCTTCTTTCCTCCTTCTGGGGTGCCTCCCTCTCCCCACAGTCCCCCAGGTGGGCTCAAGCACCCAGGATGGCAGCTATGGTGATGGGTGACCCGAGTCCACTTTTGGTTGGAGAGGCCTACAAAAGGCCAGCAGCAGCCTTTTGTAGGCCACATTTCACATGTGGTGCCTCAGAAAGTCTTTGGAGCCGCAGCAGCACAGGACATCTGATTTCGCTTGTTTTAGTCTCAGAGAAACTGATACATGATGTTTTGCATATAGTAGAATCAAAGGGAATTTGTCCTGCAGTTCTGAGTGTGCCCTGCCCTGCCTGGCTCTCGACTCTTCATTTTTCTTGCCACATCTGCGTCTGTGGGTGCCATCCACCTGTCTTTCTCAGCACCTGAAGCTCAATGAGAAGCGCACACTGGCCTTGCCTCCCTGGAGTCTTCAAGGGCGCCCTGCTCTATGATCACGTACTTTGGGACATTAGCTCTAAGCAGCCTGTCCATGGTGGCTATCTGGCTGGTGGCTCACCCTGCCTGGATGCCAACCTGGTTTCCACCCTTCTCCTTGAGCGAGTAGTGGACACCCACCCCAGCCTGCAGAGACTCCTGCCTGGGCTCTGCCAGTGAGCCTGGGGACCACCACTGTGAGTTTTGCAGGAGGAAGAGAGGAAGAAGTCCAATCTCATACCCAACTATGTCTGGCCGTTAGTCCCTTCCAACCTCTTCAGATACTTAACCTGGTCATTTACTGGGAAAGTAACAGGTTTAAAACATGATTCCAGGCCGATGCCCACACCAGGGAGCAGAAGAACAGAGTCTGCCCCCATTAGTCCTGTTACCAGAGGGGCAGGAGCTGGGCAGGGAGCAGGACAGAAGGAAAGACCAGTGCTGCTGCAGCTGCTGTACTTGTCCCTCACCCACGCTTACCAGGTTTCCAAATGAGCCTGTGGGGCCAGCACAGGCCACAGAGGAAAGGCTAGAGAGAAGCAAAATCCTTCTTGACTCTTCTTTTGGGTGCCCACTGGGCTCAGTGGAGGTCCAATGCTTACCCCATTTCTAAGGAAGTGCTTTTGTGGGTCTTCAGACCTCCCCCCAGCTGATGGTCTCTGTCCTCAAGCCCCGGACAGAGGTGATGGTGCTCTGAGCTGACAGCTTGTGACAGCCCTTCAGGCCTGGCCTCTGAGGTCCACTCTCATCATAGGCAGAGTCCCCCTGAAGACAGCTCAGCCTAGGCCTCCTCCCAGCATTCACGCCTGGTGCCTGGGAAGCATGCACAGCCTCACACAGCTCCCTGTGGCCCTGAGGACCTGGGAGTTGGCCAGTCTCTGCCTTTAGAGCCTTGGGACAGGTGTCGGGTACCAGTCTCTGTGAACTTTGAGCCCCAGGGATGCTCCACATGCCTCAGCTCAACCTCACCCAGGGAAGACAGAGGCAGAATGCAGAGACACTGACAACTCACTCAAAAAACAATCTCTCTTTTGGACTTCTGAACCCATAGGCAAGGTGGGACCCCACAGCAGAGGAACCTCTCCTGGAAGGAGGAAACACACTATTATGGTCTGGTAGCTTGACAACACAAGAGTTATCTGGAGGGGAGAAAAACGTGGAAAGATCAGATGAGAGTGACTAAAAGCTGGTGTCTAATGCACAGCTCATACACGTTTACAAAATTAACATGTCAGAACAAAAATAAGCCTTGGTTCTTACAGCTCCTCACCTCCTTCTGAGATTTACTTGCTGCTGTGGGATCCAGGTGACCATCCAGAGCCCAAACGCAGCCCTGCAGGCTGTAGACATCAGACTGGAAAACCCTGCACCCTGGCATGGGAGGGCCACCGGGGGAAGATTTGAGCCCCTGGAGCCATTTAAAATTTAGGAGAAACCAGCCATGAAGACTTGGACACCATCCTCAAGGGCAGTTCCTTGCCTTGGTCTGTGTGGATGCACGGTGAAGGAGGGTGCTCCTAGGCCCCAGTGGGTGTCAGAGTCCCTGGCCCACACCAGGTGTTGTCCAGTCTGTCCCCAACACCTCCACTCGGCCTGATGGAAGAGGAGACCAGCAACCAGTAGGGTGCTTACCTGCTCCCCAAACCTGCTGGTCCAAGTTGCACTGCAGGGATTCCAAAAGAACAGAGGATGTTTTTGGGGGGAAAATAACGTCTTCCATCTGTCATTCATTGCTCCTGACTAGACACATTTCATCTTTACAACTGAGACCAAATGGATGGTGAAGGAGTCCTGAGAGGAGAGGGGAAGTTGGAGATGCATGACAGCTATTGCTGGGTTAGCCGGTGTGAGCAACACCAGAGCACACTTCCTGTGACCCCATTCACTCCCATTCAGCTCTGGGCTCTCTGAAGTCCCAGGGAGCAGAGGCCAAGGCTGGGACCTTAGGAGTCAGACGGGCCCGACCAGCTATGTGACCATGGGCCAAGTGCCTCCTGGATAGGGGGACTCAGGGAGACATAGTATGTGCCGATGCTCACTTATTATTATTCTTCTGATTGCTGTTGTCTTTCCCCACCCCAGACGAGATGCTGGGCTGGATTCAGTGCAACTGCGTCTATGGAGTGTCTGCCTGTGGCAGGTGCCAGAGGGGCAATGATGAAAAGGATGCTAAGGAATACTTTAGACCCATCGCAGGCACTACTCAGGAGGCGTGGAAAAGTAGAGGGTGGAGTTCTCAGGAATGGATTGAGTCTTTAGAATATATGTCCCCAAATGTCCTTAAATAAGACAGACTTTTGGTGCTAATGTGCCGCATTATTAAAACAATATGACAAAATAACCCTGTAGGAATTGTGTTCACGGGTTTCCATATCTGAGGCTCTCATCTTTGCAGGGCCTTGATCGAGTGCCAGGCCTGAGAAATACCAGACTTGCTGCCAGTGGCTGAGGACCCAGATGCCAAGATGTGGGGTTCTGAGCCTGCTGGCTGGGCAGGACACACTGCTAGCACGTGCTGTCTATGGGCATCCGATCCTTTCTTGACCTACTTGGTGTCAACGCCCATACTCTCAAGTTTTGGGGTGGGGCTTTTTCTAGCAGTGACAACTTGGCCCTCAGCTTCAAAAAGTATGAACCAAAGCATATGCTTGCCTTTTGAAATCCTGGGGCCGAAGGCTCTGTGGCCGCCCCATTTGGCCGCACTCTTCATTCTCACACTGGAACATTCACGCTATGTCTGCAAGAACAAGTTACTCCCTACACATGCAATACAGCAAAGCCTTTTTTCCAGGAACACACATGACATCCAGAGAGCTCATCATGGAGACACTGGGACCCCAAGGGGTTTGACCATGTAGAGTTCATCTTTCCTGCAGACACAACATTTCTATTTCTCCCTTTCTACCCCTGGCGCCTTTTTTTGGTTTCTTACTCAGTTGGGTCATTTGGAAAGTGGCTGCTGAGCTGTGTAGGAGAGCGAGAGGGGTGTGGGGGCTGAGGCCTGATATGAAGGAGAAGGAAGCCCAAAGAGGCAGGAGACCCTCCCAGGAGCCTCACAGGCCCAGCAGGGAGGTGGGGGCCATGGCTGCCCCTGGAGGAGCCTGCAGAGTGGAAAGGCCAGCCCAGCGCCCTCCTCCCCAAATCTCCCCATGTGCTCCATCCTGGGGCACTGCCACTGGTGGCCTTCAGCCTGCTGCTGGTCTTGCAGCTCAGTGGCGAGCTCTCTTGTGAAGAGGCTCTGAGCGGTGCTCTGTGAGGACAACACAGCCCATCTGCCGTGTCATGTGTGCAGGTAAATGCCCCTGCTCACCTTTGGGGAGCAGATTCTCCGGGTCCAGGAAATGTCCCTCCTGAGGGGACACTCAGAAGAGGGAGGTCAGTGGTCAAACCACAGCCCCGACCTGCTGCAGCTGGTCCTGGGGCCAATCTGACTGTCACTGCCTCCCCTCAGCTGTCCCTTCTCAATGCTACTCACCCTGAGACCCCCTCATCTCAGTCGTTCCCCGGGTAGGTGATGCCAGACTTCCTCCTGCTCACACGCTGGTCAAGAGGGCGGTGCATGTCCACTCATGGTCACTATGCCTAGGAGCAACTGGTCTGCACATACGAGCTGCCTGCCCACTGAAGTCTAGTTACGAAAGTGTTGGGAAGAACCATCTGGAGCAGGAGTCACGCTGGTCTCCTCCCAGAGGAACTCAGTTTGAGTCTGCCCAGCACTTCAAAGGCCCTGCCATCCAACTCAACAGAAGGAAATGACCCACAGCCAAGAAGCTGACCCTGTGGGGGCTCACTGACCTCAACCCTAACCTTGCTGGGGTCAACCTTGAGAGGTCCCAGCCATAGATGGGGGTTGCAAAGGCCACTAGGCCAGCTAAGGTCGCTGATCACTGCACTTTTGCTCCACATCAAGTTCAGAAAGTCCACTCAACTCCTCCACTGCCCCTTCTGAGATGCACAGCCCCCGGCCACACCTCCTCCATCCACTGTCTTAATCCAGAATACTTTCATCATCCTATAAAGCTTCCTCATGCCTATTAGCGGTCACTTCTCACTCCTCCCTCCCTTCCCCACCCCCTGACAAACACTAATCTACTCCCTATCTCTATGGATTTGCTGACTCTGGACATTTCTTATAAATGGAATCCTACAATATGAAAATACCTAGCATGATGTTGTCAAGGTTCATCCATGTTATAAGTGTGTGTCAGAACTTCATTCCTCTTTATGGCTGAATGATATTCCATTGCTTGGAGAGACCACCTTTGGTTATCCATTCTTCCGTTGGTGGACAGTTGGGTTGTTCCCACCCTTTGGCTATTGTGAATAATGCTGCAATGAACATGCTCATTCATGGACTTGTCTGAGTCCCTGTCGCAATTCTTTGGATCACACAAGTTTTGTAGGCTCTCAATGCACCTTCTAGGAGTTTTCTATTTCCCTTCACAAGCTGTACGTTTCATTGTCCTACTGTCTGGCAGACCCAGTCCAAGGACACTGGAAAGCTAGTTTTGCCATCGATCTCAAAGTGCAAGGGTCACAGGGGTGAATTTTTTCTTTATGAGCATCTGGACCAATGAGGGTAATTGACTACAAATACCAGAGGAAACTCTAGCTAATTTAAGCAGAAATAAACTACAAGGAGATGATCCTGTAGTTCACAGAATTCACAAATATCTGGACAATCGGCCTGGAGAATGTGCAGGAAGCAGGGGGCCGTGGGACACCCCAGCCCCACCCTAGGAAGAGCTCAGTCAGTAGGCCACCCTGGGCCTTCAGACATGGGGCTGAGGCCACAGGTATCACTCATTGGGATGTGCGCTGTGTTAACACAGCTCCCTGACAACACCTTGATTTCAGACACCTGGTCTCAGAACCGTGAGAGAATGTTTCTGTAATTTTAAACCACCAACATTGTGGTGATTTGTTACAACAGTCCTAAGAAACTTACACACACACACACACACACACACTCACACAAGCCAATCTCATGCCCAGGAGTAGTGCTCTCCACCTCAGGCTGAATCACAACCCATTGAAACGCCCACTTGAAGACTGGAGAACAACTACTGCCTGTGGTCCTGCAGGGGCTGGGCCAGGTATCTTCACATAGACACACCTCCTGTACCTTTTCTGTGCAGACCACCCCTGCCTCGTTGTCTGCTGGACAACGGGACGCCTTCTTGACTCAGCTGAAGTGGTGCTGCTCAAATCACCAATTTCAACAGATCAGTGTTGTTTTTCTAATTCATGCAGGTTCCCTCTGGAGGCTCTGGGGAGGATCCATTTTCTCACCTTTTCCAGCCTCTAGAGGTCACTGCATCCCTTAGCTCCTGGGCTCTTCCTACAACTTCAAGGCCGGCAGTGTCCAGCAGAGTTCTCCTCACATCACATCACTCTGACTCTGCCTCCGTCCTCACGTCTTCTCTCCTCTGACCCTCCTGACTCCCTCTTCCACTTGTAAGAAATATGATTACTCCGGGCCCACCTGGACAATCGAGGATGTCTCCCATCTCAAGGTGAGCTGACCAGCCCCTTAATCCATGAGCACTTTCATGTCTCTTTGCCTTGAAACCTAACATATTCAGAGGTTCTGGCCCTTGACTGGATGGGAAGGGCATTGCATGTAGTGTTGTTAGAGAATCAGTGAGGATCCGTCTCTCTGACATGAACAATTCCAAGGGCCTCTGGATAGGGCAGTGCACACAGAATGCAAATATACCTTCCTGCCTACAGCACCCATGGATGGAGTCATTGGTGTGTGAGGAGCCATGAAAGGGGAACACAACAGGGTGGCTGACCCTCCTCAGGAGCAGCTGGAAGAAGTCTCATAAAAGAGAGCCCTGAGCTTTGTGATTACCATATGCGTGATGCACCCCAGCAGGGGTGCAGCATGGTTGGGGTTAGAGGGTTCACAGATGGTTATGGGGCCTGGTAAAGTTGGATTCACCCACCCCTTGGAGCAAGAACTTGGTAGCAGTGGGAATGTTCTGGAACCTTCCCCCTGCCATGCACTGGCACACACACATACACATGCACTCACACACAGACACATATGCAGCACAATATGCACACACAGAGACACATACACAACTCTGCATATGCACACACTCAGAAATCACACATGCACACATGCGTCTATGCACATACACGTGGATATGTGTAGGCACAAAAGACATATGCACGTGTACACATGCTGCATACAAATAGAAAGAAACATATGCACAGAAAGACATGTGTACACAGGCATACCCACATGCACACAAACACACAAATGCACCCACACATGCACAGGAGCAAGATGATGCCATTTGCATTTGGTAGAAAGTTCTGGGAGCAGAATGGAGTAGGAACGAGGGGCAGGGAAAGCAGAGACCACTCAGGGTGTGTCAGTCAGTGCAGTCACCCCAGTACTCACAAGTCTGGAACGGGGGAAGAGCAGCAGTAATAGAGGGAGGAGGTGGATTAGGGGCGTGTGTGGGGCCAGCAGACCTGGTGGTATGGGTAGCAGACATGAAGGTCAATGTGGTCCCCCCCCCAGGGTCACTGAGGGCACTGATGGGAGTACAGAACACAGGAGCCAGGGTACATTTGAGGGAAAGGAGATCAATTCAGCCTGCAAGGGGTGAGGTGGCTGCAATGGGAGCCATGGACATCCTGGTGGGGGCATTTAGAGCAGGCTGGACACTTTGCTTGTAGTTCAAGAGGTCTGGTAGGAAAGGGCGGGGTGGCGACATCAGCTCCAAGGCTGGAGCTGGAGCCTGGACTAGGACCAGCTCTCTCAGGGGAGCTTGGAGTGACCAGGGCTGGTCCAGGATCCCTGGGGCTGGGGCAGCAAAGACCATGGCAGTAGGGGGTACATACGAGGAAGCCATTGCTTTATCTTGCTAGCTCTTAATGCAGAGATGTACTGCTTCCCATTCTGATAACATTCTCCCTTCCAGATAAGCTTTCTCAGAAGAAATCAAACCCAAGAGTAATGATGGCTAATTATGCAAAATTAAGAACATAAATTCACAGGATCCCCCCCAAAATGATTTAATCACCACCTACATGGCAAAATGAGGGGCCTTTATGAAGATGAGGGAGGGGCAGGATCCTGTCTCCAGGTCTGCCAAGGGCGAGACAGGTGAGCAGGGAGCAGGTGTAGGGTCCCCCACCCAGCCCTGCAGCTGTCTCTTGTGACTGCTGGACTGAGTCTGCTCTTCGTGCTGTGAGCTGAGGGACCCAGTTTATTCCTAACCACACTGTGAAGGTCATTTGAGAGTCTCTGGGTGGGCTGGGCAGTGGGCACGTGTGTGTCCCAAGTCAGCCACCTGCACTGGGTTAGGGTCTCAGTCCTGTTGTTCAGAACCCCAGGTGGACTTGGGCCAGAATTTGCTCTCTTGTGTCTTTGATGGTGTCTCCCAGGCAGAGCGGGACATCTTCCTGCCCAGCATGGGAGAGGGGAACTCAGTGAGGCCTTGGACAGATTTCCATCCACAATGGGTCACTGCTAACCCCTTACTCCTGGTGAAGTTATAGGCAAGTCAGGTAGCTTTTCTAAGACATAGTTCACTCAGAGGCTAAAGTCATGTTTTGGAAGAAACTTTACATATTATAAGCCCATCTATAAATGTGAGGACTGTTGTCCCTATTATGTGTTTATATTTTGCAAGACTACTGCACTGGGGTTGCCATTAAAAATCAAACACATTGTTACAAAACGTGTTATCAACTTCAAAAATCCATGGTGCTGTTGGAACAATATTTGAGGTCTGCAAATGTCTGGGTGCCACCCAGTCCCTAGTCACTACCCTCCCACAGGGACCGTCACAGCCTCACCTCTTTGTGAGCCCTCTGTGCCTCTTGTTGGTACTCATGTGACCTGGACATCCCTGACACTCAGTACTGGGCTCCAGGCATCCCCAACTGTACAGTGCAAGGTTCCTGCCCCCTGTCTGCCCATTTGCCTCCCTATGCCCACTGTCCCTCTCTCGGAGCTGGTCAACATGCCGGCCTCAGTCTTGTCCACCCGGGCCTGAGGACCCAAGTTCCCCTCTCTTTGCCTTTTCCTTCTTAAATGCCCATGTCTAGGTCCTCCATCTCCCCTACCCCTGAAAAAACTGGTCTCATTCAGTTCTGAGAGTTGTCCTCAGCCTCTCAAGGAAAGTGATTCCCAGCAGACCCAGGAGTGAGGTGGGAGCTGGTGCTGGGAAACCAGATCCTGGTGGTTGGTCACACCCAAAACCTGGGGAATATCATGCAATGTGTGCTCATCATCAGAATGAAACTGTACTTGATTTCAGGGGAAACGGTTTGGCAATAGTAATGGTTAGAGGACCTGAGGCCTTCAACCCTGTCAGGACAAAGGAAGGTCTGGACACATAATCATAATAATTTTCATCCCATGTTCCTCAATTAAATGAATGGTCGGATGGATGCTGGATGGATGGATGATGAATGGTTGGATGAAAGGGTAGTTGATGCAAGGATAGTGAGTGGATGGGTGAATGGATGGATGGATGGGTGGGTGGATGTGTGGTTTACCGTTGGATGGATGAATGAGGGATAGATGAATGGATGAATGAATGGTGGATGAATGGATCATGGATGGATGCATGATGGATGGATGGATAGATGGATCGATGGATACCTATGAGGCCAGGATAAATAAAGCACACATGGACACCTCTAAAGTAATGGGGTCTAGATCCACTTGACCATCACTGTGAGCTCCATGCACATTTGCTCCATCCTCTCCTCTTGCTTGCTCACACCTTCCTTGATCTGGATTGGGGGCATGTCCAGTTCTGAGAGGTATCCAATTTCTTTTGGAGTTCTCCTCTCAAAGGGCCCATTAACTGCCCCTCCTCTTCAGGATCTTAGGGCCACGGCAGCTCCTATGGAAATCTTACAGGACGTTTCCTATTAGTGTCAGCTTCCTATGCTGATCAGATGGGAGGGTGAACCCAAGTGTGGGGACACATGGCTGTTTGCCTCCCACAGCTCCCTCAACCATTTGATCTCTCTTTCCCTATTTCATCCAACTTCACAGTCCATATTCCTTGAGCTATGAACATCTGCTCCGATGTTAGTCATTTTAGAGACATCTGGGCTCAGTTCTATCAGCTTTTTGCATTTTTCTCCCTAAAGCCCTTATTACAGACATCCCTTTATTCCAGCTTTGAGGAAAATGGTATAGAAAGCCCTGGGCTAGACCAGTAACCTCGAGGAAAAGTGGCATCAGCCCTGCTGCCCTTCAGCTTCACAATGAACTTCAAGGTCATTTGGTTTTCAAGATGCTCATCATGTGGGTGTTCTTCCCTCCCCTCCTACTTCCAAGCTCCCCAATCCTGAGCCTGGGGTCCTGGAAACAGGCCTCACCCCCTACCTGTGCTCTGGAGCCAGGCCGCAGCCTGCCAAGTTGATCCAACATCCTCTACATTATTAATGTGCTGGTTTTTCTAGCAGACTCAACACAATAAAGATGGTGGTGATGGTAACGAACGTAACCGTGAGTCACCATCGTGTACTGAGAACTAATGTACTGGAGCATAGCATACATACCAGCAAGTACAGAATTCATACTTGCATTGATCCGTGAGTTATCCAAAGGGAACAAAACCGCTAACCAGTACCCACAAAAAAATAGAATATGACTAGCCCTCCAACGGCCCTCTTATGTGCCCCTCCCAGGTCACTTCCCTCTCTCTCCCAAGAGAGAGAGGGCCAATATTCTAACTTCTGAATTTGTTTTTCTTGTCTTTGAACTTGATTTAAATGGAATCATACAGAGTGTCTTCTTTGGTGTCTGGCTTCTTTCATTTTGCTTGTAAGATTCATCAATATTCTTGAATGTGGCTGTAGTTAATTTTTATTTCTGTATAGTATTCCACTATAAAACATATAACCCATTTTATTTATCCATTCCACTACTGATGCGGAATGGGTTGTCTACAATTTGATGATATGCCAAAAAATGCTGCTCTGGACATCTTGTACATCTTTTGGTGAACATATGAACATATCTGTGTTGGGTATATACCTAAGCGTGGAATTGTTGGGTCATGGAGTATGTGTACATCCACCTTTAGGAGATACTATCAAAGAGTATCAAAGCAGATTAAATAGTTTGCACTCCCAGCTGTGTATAAAAGTTCCAGTTGCTCCGCATCTCCACCAACCCTTGGTGCCGTCAGAGGTTTGATTTTAACCGTGGTGGTGTATGTGTAGTGGTAGCTCATTGTGGTTTTAATTTGCATTTTCCTCCTGAGTAATTACGTGGAGCCCTTTTCCATTTCATTGTTCCCATTTGGTTATCTTTTTTTTGAAGTGCCTAGTGAAATCTCCCCTTTTATTCTCGTGGATTGTCTGTAATATTTTTATAAATTTATGCCAGTTAGTCAAATATCCTATATGAGAGTCTTGTGTCAGATAAATACATGGCAAGTGTTTATCCCCTTTGTGCCTGCCCTTTTTCCTCTCTTAAAAGTTTCTTTTCACTGACAGTTCTCATTTTTAATAATTTCCTGTTTATCTTTTGGTTCCTTATGTTTACTGTTCTTTGTGTTCTGTGAAATCTTTGGCTGCCCCAAGATCTTGAAACTGTTTTTCTAAGGTACTTACTAGAGAAGTTGTTGTAAAAACCCCCGTTTAGATTTAAAATCCACCTGGAATTGATTTTTGTTGGTACAGCCGGTATGGAAAACAGTGTTTTCTCAAAGATTAAAGATCAGAGTTTTCTCAAAAGATTACAAATGGAACTCTCATATGATGCAGCAATCCCACTACGGGGTATAGTTCCAAAGGAAATGAAATCAGTATCTTCAAGTGATATCTGCCCTCCCATATTCACTGCAGCACTTGTCACAATGTTACCGAACCAAAATGAGTTCCCTATTTGGTGAGTTGAAATCAAAGCCTTTACTAGAAGTTGTTCTCACACAAAGTACGATTCATTTGCCGCAAATAAGGGGACCATAGGGAATCACTTCCAAAGCTGTGGCCCTCTCAGCAAGGGAAAACAAGTGCCTTTTATTTTTGGTAGGGAATAAATATTCAAAAGGAAAGTTTCGTCCTCACGTATAGAGGTGGGTATAAGCCAGCCCAGGCGTAGTTTGAAAACGTGCTTTCCCCTACCTTTCATGTTATGCTAATAAGGCTTAAGCTCCTCCTGGGGTGGAGATCTTAACATTAAAATGAAGCAAAAGTAACTTTGGAGACTTCTTGGCCCATCTGTGCAGGCGTTGCTTTTGCAGTGCGGTTTGGACTGGTTCAGGGTGGTTGGTGATTGCGTCTCTTAAAGTAACAGAGAAACAACTTTGAGAAAGAGTTAAGGGGCCGGCCTGGTGGCGTAGTGGTTGGGTTTGGGCGCACCGCTTCAACAGCCTGTGGTTCGCAGGTTCGGATCCATGGTGCCAAACTATGCACCGCTCATCAAGCCATGCCATGACAGGCGTCCCGCATATCAAACGGAGGAAGATGGGCACAGATGTTAGCTCAAGGCAAATCTTCCTCGGCATAAAGAGGAAGATTGGCAACAGATGCTAAGTAAGGGCTAATCTTCCTCACCAAAACAACAAAAAAGAAACAGTTAAGTGCTTTCGAAATTGCCTTTGAATTACTCGGGGCAGTTAGTTGGTGACAACAATAGCCAAGATATGGACACAACTTAAGTGTCTGTTGATGGATGATTAGATTAAGAAACATTGCATGTATCTACAATTAAATATTATCCAGCTTTCAATATGAGAGAAATCCTGCCTTTTCTGACAACACAGTTGAACTTGGAGGACATTATGCTAAGCATAATAAGCCAGACACTGAAAGACAATCACTACATGATCTCATTTACACGTGGAATCTAAAAACGTCAAACTCGTGGAAACAGTGAGTGGAATGTGCCTACAAGGGATGGAGGTTGGTGGGTGCGAGGGGAATGAGAGATGTTGGTCAAAGGGTACAAACTTTCAGTTATAACATGAGGATGTTTTCAAGATCTAATATAGAACGAGGTGACCAGAGTTAATAATAATGCATTGTATACACAAGAGAATTGATCTTAAGAGTTCTCAGCATTAAAAAAAGGGGGAGTTATTACAGGAGGTGACGGAACTCTTCATTAGCTTGATTGTGGTATTCATTTCACAATGTGCACATACATGAAATCATCACATTGTACACCTTCAATATATACAACTTTTCTTTGTTAATCGTACCTCAATACAGCTGGGAAAATATTTGTGCTGACTTCAGAAAATGCTTACGAATTAATGTGAATGAGGAAAACAAGAAGTGAAAGCACAAATGCAGCAGGGCCTGGGAGAAAATTTGCCAAATGTTACCCGTGGGTGATACTGGCCTAGAGCAAGTTGACTCGAGGGAAGCCGTGTTGTAACTTAGAGTAACCTCTGACTAGCTCACTCAAGCTCTGTGTGTTTTACCTTGCACTTAGCCTAGGAGATAAACAGGTCTGGGAAATAATCCTGGTTGACACACGTACATCCCAAGAGTGATAGATGATAACTTTATTCTTTTGAATTTCTTAGGAACATGACGACCTCCTCAGGAAGATCATCTATACCGGCATCCATCATCGATGACAACTGAAAGACCTGGTGTGATGTCTCCAGTCTCCGATGCCAGATGGTCAATGTTCCTGAGCCCCCTTCACAGCCCACTAGTCCCTACAGAACTGCCTCAGATTATGTGCTTGTTTAAGATGGTCTCTGGGACATGAGTCCATCATCTTCCAATTTTGCTAGCTAATCGAGTAATTCCCTTTCCTCACCACCGACTCATCTTGTGATTGATTGGCTTCAAGGTTGCAGCAAGCAGAAGGAGCCTTTGCCCAGTTACACGGGCAGGGATTAGCAGCGATTATTAATTTCTTCTTTATACCTTTCTCAATTTCTCACATTTTTTAAAAGCACATTCACTTCACCAGGAGAAAACCAGCAGCAATTGTGAGTCACAACAAAAGGTGGAGAGATGAGATTGTGCACCCCTATCCCTCCTGGCCCCAGGAGGGTTGGAGGGAGAACAGTGGGCAGTGCAGGCAGCCCTGACCCTGCTTGGCCCAGGGTCTCCTTCCCCAGAGCCTTTCTGGTGTCCATCAGGCCCCACCAGTGTGGGGCTCCTGCTGCAGGTGGCCCCCATCAGGGTGAAACCCAGCTGAGTGGTGGCCTCTGACTGACCAGCAGGACCTAGTTTGTGATCTTGGTCACAGGTGGGCAGGACCGAGGAGGGTTGGTAGCTCAGTTGGAGAGTGGTGGTGGGAGGCTGGACAGGGGCTGGGGCAAAGTAGAGCAGGGGCCTGGGAGGGAGTCCCAGCAAAGGAACCAAGGGTTGGCCAAGGGGCAGGGCTATGTCTGAGAGATGCTGAGGAGCACAGTGGGGTCAGTGGGGCTCAAGGAAGCTTCCCAGGGCTGCCCTTGACAAGAGTCTCCCTCAAGGTCACACAAGGCCCCTGGCCCTGTGGCCTTCAACCCAGCTCCAAGGCCAAGGGGATCCTTCCTTACAGAAGGTGAAAGGATCAGAACACTCTGGGGTTCTAAGTGTTTCAAAGTCTTTATTAATATGCTCCAAGTGCAGAGTGCCCATGCCCTCAGGGACCAGCCCCCTGTGCTGATTAGGAGCACCTTCTTTATCCCCAGTGACCAAGCGAGGCCAGAGCTAGAATGTCCTTCCCCAGTTTTCCCAGGGGTTCTTACCTGGGCACCCTGGGTGTGGGTTGGGGGTGGCGACAATTCTTCAGTCTGTGGCATGTTCTGCCTCCTTAAATGACAGTGGTCTCCCCCGTTCACTGGCACAGCCCAAAGAGCCTCCACACATTTCCCAAAACTCGGGAGACACGGTGCCGCCCAGGGCAGTGTGAGAACCCGGCCAAACTCAGCAGGTAGAAACTCCAGGAACACTTTTCCTGACCGTCAGTTCCACACCAGGTGTACTTGCTAGCTGAAGGAGGGCATTGGTGACACTTTTTGCACCTCCAATTCCCCATATGACATGGGGACAATGCTGCTCCCAGGGTGGGGATTCTGTGCCGTTGAATGAGATCAGTGCACGTGGAGCAGGCAGTGCAGCGGTAGTTGTCAAGATGAGTAGAATCAACGCAGGGATGGCAGATATGTAGACACGACTGCACCTGCTCCTCCAACTCTCCTAAGGATAAAATGTGGTAAAATTCATGCCTTCCCACTCATCTAAAATACCAGCGCCCACCTTGAGCCCCTATCCTGTCCTCCCCACAGCCCTGTGAACTCTACTCTGGGCCATTCATGGGACTAGGGAGTTCTGGGACTCAGGGCCAAGGTTTTCCCGGAGATTTCTCATCTGGGTGGTGGTTAGGGAGGTCCCCAGTCCCTTCTGCTCTGTGCTTGGTGCAGGACACCTGGGGCAGCCCTGAGCTGGACCATCAGTGATCTGAGGCTGTTCTCCTTCACTCTGCTGGGCTGACAAGGGGACCTGCATCTGGCAAGCTCAGCCATCTGCGCAGGGGTGGAAATCCCACATCAGCAAAATGCCAGGGCTGCCAGTGCCATTCTCTACTTCATGCCTCAGCTCTCCTGGGCACCGCTATCTTGCATGACCTTTGCCCTCACTCCCCAGTGGAAGAGCCCATGGCCACATTTCCTACTGGCTGAAGGCAAAGGCAGTGAGGGCAGTCAATGGCTCAGGGAGGCCTGAGGAGTGTGTCCTGTTGGTGTTGAGCATCTCTGGGCCATGGCTGGACAGACACGTGCATGGGAGGGCAATGGTGTTCCTGTGTCCGGCTGCCGAGAGGCGGGGTGGGCCAGTGACTGGAGCCCCCACCTGGGCTCCCGGGTGTGTCTTTGCCTCTGTGCTTCTCCCTGGTGAAGAAAGCTCAGACCCTCTGCACAACCCTCACGCCTCGCTCGTCCCTGCACCATCCCTGTACATTCCAGAGTGATAAGAGCTCAAGGAGGGGAGAGTGAGGGACGAGGGAGCCCTGACCACCCCTTGTCCCTCACCCCCAATTAGAAAAATGTGCTCTGGCTCAACCGTCAGCATGGCCTCCCCTGGTTCCCAAGAAACCCCTTTCTCCCTCAGCCCCCAACGCTAATCCATTAGAGACGGGCAGTGCCACCTCTGCACCTCCTTACTCCACGGGGGTCTCCAAAGCCGCCAAGCAGGTGTTGCCCATGCCACTGTCCTCAGCCCAGGGCACACATCTGAGCTGGAGAGGCATGTAGAACTCTCCTCCACAAGATTCAGGGGGTCCAGAGCCCCTCAAGAACCAGCATTCTCCCCCTCCCACCAACTCTAGGCCACAGGCCCCTTGAGGAGAAGGAGGGAGCCTGGTGACCCAGAGCTGCCCACTGTGGCCTCCCACACCAGGCAACACGGCCTCGGGGACCAGTGTAGTGTCCAGAAGAAGATGACTGGTCTTGTGGGGCTTGTCCCCTCTGAGAGGACAGAGGAGGCCATGGAGGTCAGGAGAGAAGGCTCTGGGGAGATAGGAAGGGCCAGGCTCCCACCCCAAGCCAAGGCACCATTTGCCTGATAATCAAAGATGAACTGGCCCACCCAACTGGCAGCATTTCCCTGGAAGAAGTATAGGAGTCCCACGGCCACCCTGGGCCGCCTATCTGAGCCTCTGGATCTGGAGGTGGGGACAACTAGGGCCCTTGCCGGCCCCAGCGAAGAGAGGAGACTTGGGGAGCACCCACATGAGAGCGGAGCACTCCAGCCCCGTGACTGAGGAATTTTTGATGCCACTCTCTGAGTGGACACTGGGCAGGGGTAGGAAGAAAATACCCCCAATATATCTGTGCCTACTGTATGCCAGGGCGGGGAGCAGCCAGCCACTGCTGTCACATCCATGGAGAAATGAAGTAGGTGTGGCTTCGTGAGTGTAACCTGGGGGAGGATGATGGAGTCTCCCAGCAGTGGAAAGACATGAGCTTTGGCCTTTCAGGTTCCTGGATACTGTGCTGAGGGAGGGGCAGCAGCCCTCCATTCACAGAGGCCTCCTGGGAGGGGAGAAACCAGGGTGGTGGATGGTGATCGGCCCAGCAGAGGGCAGGCTTGGGAAGAGTGGCAGGGCTGTCCTGAGGGGAGTGGAGCCCTGCTGAAAGAGAGACCTCTTCCTACCTCTCAGAGCTCATCTGGCTCTTTTCTTTCTTTCATTTTCAAATTAGAGGCAGCAAAAGGACAAGCTTACCTGTCTCTCATCCCCTTTCCATATTTTCAGCTTTGATGTCCACCCCTCCTATGAAGCCTGCTCTCTTGGGAAGGTAAAGGCAGGGGCTGGTGGCTGAGGCAGCCTCTGGCCTTGAGGCAGGCGGCACCAGGAGTGGCTGGAGTGGAGGTAGGAGCCTGCGGCCCGGCCCCTGGCGTCTGTGGGCAGCCTGGTGATGAGGGAGTTTGTGGCTCTTGCTTCAAGAGGGTGGGAGGCTGAGAGAGTCAGGAGTGCAGGTGGCCCCTGCCCTCGGGTCAGGACAGTGTTCTGTGGACAGCCACACGTGTGTTAACACACACATGTTAGGTGTGAGCATGTGCCATGTCATCCACATTAGTGTGTGTGTGAGCACACGTGTGCAGAGCCCAAATCCTAGCTGAGGGACTGACTCATCCAGTATTTTGAGGCCTCGGTAGCACTCTTACCAGGGGGCCACATATGGAGTTGATGGTGGTGTGGCAGGCCTTGCATGCAGGACTGCCCCAGCCTACTTGACTGTGTAAATCTGCTCTGTGGAGGGGGCAGAGGTGTCCCCAGCAGGGCCTCTGCTGTGCAGCGCGAGGCCTGGCAGTCCATGCAGCCCAAAGGGGCAAGACCTGCTGAGCCGGCTCTTCAGAAGCGTCCAGTCCTGAGGATACTGTTCACAGGGAGAGGTTTTGGGTGCTGGTGCCCCCTCGCCTACTGGGGATCGTCCCTGGAGAGGGTCCAGCAAGTTGGAGAAGGGGTGGGAAGGGGGTTTGAAAAATAGGCCAAATTCATGTCCCAAGTCACAGGCCAAGCCCAGTGAGTGTCCCTGTCCCCTGCCTCAGTTTAGCTATTCAGGAAATGGTCCAGGGAAGAACTGAGCAGGGTTGGCACCAAAACTGGGGTCAGGGGGTAACAAACAAAAGATCCTGCTCTATGCCAAGATCATTTCTGTTACCCTGAGATGGGGTGAGGGGAAGTTGGGGGTATAGTGGGATTCTGCGGAGCCTTACACTGCCCAGGACCTCATCTTCGGGGGTCTGGCCCTCACCTGGCCTGCCCTAGGTCACCAGCAGTAGCAGTGGCACTTACATCTGTCCCAAGGTCTGGAGAGGGGAGAAGTGGGCAGCCTTACACCCTGGTGGGGACACTCACGATTTCTTTCTTTCTTGAAGAAACATGAAACCCTCAAGATTCATGTACTGTGTGATGGAGAGAAACAAATACCAACTGTTTCTCCAAAAAGACAATGTATTTTGTACTTTGTAAAGTATTAATTAAAACGGAGAAAAATATCATGTTGGCTGAGGGCATCTGATTTTGTGCTGCTCCAGGACCACATCTCATCTCTTTCCTTCTCCATTCCATGGTCGAGGAACATGGCCAGGGGCTGGGAGGAAGGCAGAACAACCTTCCCGTCCACACCCAGCATCTGAGAGAGGACACATCCCCAGAGCGAGAGGGGCTGTATTAGTTACCTGATGCAGGGTAACAAGTTGCCCCAAATGCAATGGATTAAATTGATTGTATACGTGTCACGGTTTCTGTGGGTTAGGAATTCAGGAGCAGTTTGAGCAGCTGGCTCAGGGTCCCTCAGGATGCTGCGATCATCTGAAGTCCTGGCTGGGACTGCAGGATCTACTTCCCAGGTGGTTTATTCACAGGGCTGGCAAGTTGGGCTCAGCTGTTTGCAGGGAGTCTGTTCCTCTCCACATGGGTCTCCCCATGGGGCTGCTTGAGTGTCCTCACAATACGGTGCCCGGATTCCCCCAGGGCAAGTGATTCAAGGGCCAGTATAGGAGCCAAAATGGTTTTTTGGCCCCGAACCTCAGAATTCACACCCCTCTGCCTCCACCATACTCTGTCACCATACAGCCCTGCTCTGATTTGACACAGAAGCAGAACACACAAGGGTGTGAAACCAAGAGGCCAAGGTCACTGCTGCCATCTTGGAGACTGTCTACTGTGCCCACCATTCCTCCTAAACCTCTGGCAGAGGTGGGCCTGGGGGTTAGGGGGCCTGCGGAGCAGGACAGGGCCTTGCTGGTGGCAGGGGGAGGATCAGGGGCTGGATCCCGGGCCACAGGGCTTCTGGCACAAGCCTGGAGCCCTGCTGTGGATGTCACACCCCCAGGAAGGTCCTTGGTGCTAGAAGCCCAGGAGCTGATGCCTCCCCACAAGATACTCTAGGGGCACGAGGGAGGGCTCCATGCCCAGCGTCCCTCCCACAAGGGCTCTGGCATTTGGTTCCTGCCCTTTTGGCAGGCAGGCACTTGGGATGCCCAGGCAGGACAGAGGTCTTGGACCTTGGACACCCTTCACTGCCCCTCTCTGACATTTCCCACGGATGGCTGGTGTGAGCAGGGCAGCGCTGAAGGCCTGAGCCTGCACTGAACCCCCCAACCTCCATCCTCACCCGCCTCACCCTTGTCCGCAGGAAAAGCAGACCTGGTGATTGAAGGGAGTGACAATGGCGCTGAAGCTTTCTCACCACCCTGAGCCCAAGAAAGTTCTGGACTCTGTGAATGCTTTCCCATCTGGGGTCTTCAGACTACGCCCCCCCTCATTCCTTCAGAGACCCCCTTGGAGCTAGGACATCTACGGGGACTCTTGATTTCCCCCAAAATCTCAAAAGTTACAAAGGCCTCCAGAGCCCGACCTCCCTTTCCCGCCACTCATTCACAGTCACTGTCACTCGGGCGGTGCTGGACCTTGTGCCAGGTGCTGGGGACCCCGAGGAACCTGCTGTGGCCCCTACACCTGAGTCTCTCTAGGAGGTGAGAAGACAGGGAAAGAATCTATTCCAGGGAGTGCAGGGCCAGGCTAGACCACAAAGGTGTGCTGTGCCCAGGGGGAGGGAATGACCACTGTCCAGTAGTAGGGGGCAGACCAAGAAGCCAGGACATTAGGGTTGAGCTTGGTAAGATGGGGACCCAGCAGAGGGAGGAGCAAAGTCATAGAGGGCCAGAGGGAACCTTGGCTGGAATGGACGAGTGCGGCGGGTGAGGGAGGAGTGGATGGGGCAGGTAGGGGTTGAGGCTGAAATGCAAGGTGGGTGCTCAGGTCTGCCAGGGGCCTCACCCTCCTACAGGCCATGGGGAGCCACTGAGGACTTCCACGCAGGGGACCAAACTTAGCATCTGAGTGGTGATCTGGGTTATGAAGAGGGCCGATAGGTGGAGGAAAGGGGCACTGCCAGGGTCCTGGCCTCAGTTCTCAGGAGGGGTCCCTGGTGGTTCAAGTGTCTTCTGTGTGCAGAGTTGGGGTGGTGGGGGCAGTGGCGCATGCAGGGGACCAGCAGATATCCAGCCAACCCTCAGAATCATGAATTTGCCCCACGCCCAACCAGGGTATAATTCTTCCTGGAGCAGCTCTGGCTGGTTCTTGGCAGGTTCTCACTGCAGCTCACATTCAGATCCGTGGGGGGGTTACCCATGCCAGGACTCCACCCCCAAGAATCTGATTCAGTTTCTCGTCGATGAACTATCTGTTTAAAACCTCCCCCACCCTCTTTCAAAAGGTAACATAAAGAACTCGGCTACAGGAGGAAAGAGCAGCTTCTGTGGACACATGGCCCCCCTGGTTTTATCATGTGACATTCCACTGCGGGGACGGGGGCTCATGATGGTGAAAACGAGCTCTCCAAAGGGAATGTGTGGGGTGAGATCATGGGGGTGGTTGCACCACATAGACAATACGCTAAAACCACTGAACTGTACACTTTAAAATGGTCTTACATCATGTGACTCACATGTCAATGTTTTAAAAATATCAATGTGGTAGAAAAACCAACAGGAATGGATGCTGGGTGTGAAGGATGGCCAAGAAAAAATGTGAGTTATTCTGACACTCTTGAGGGTTAAAGGAAGTCCCTATCAACATGGTGGAGGCAGCACAGAGAAGGAGGAAGAGGACGGAGTCAGGAAACCGGAGCTCCCACCTCGCAAAGGTTGATGGGGGAGCATCTCATTTGAGCTGTTTTTCCAGGAGCTCTGGACCTGAGCTGACCCAGCGGGAAGCTGTGCAGCATCAGCGAGACCCAAGCCCATCTGCCACCCTGATGAGCATGGGGCACCGGGAGGGTCCTGATGTCCAGGGAGAACCTCAGAGAAGCAGGCAGAGCCTCTGAGGAGCCTGTAGGTAATAGCCCGAGTTGTCTTCAGGGAAATCAATACTCGGTGTCTTGGACTCAGGGTCACCGAGCGTGTCATGAATTACGTGGTAAAAGTGTCCAAACTTAAAAAATTAAATGAAGGCACCAGTGATCTCACTCCTTAGGTATACACTCGAGAACACTGAGAACACGTTCACACAGACACTTGTATGCGAATGATCCAAAAAATAAAATGCTGGACCAAGTAAAACTCATACATGAAGTTCTTGCATTATTCATAATAGCCAAAATGTGGAACCAGCCAAATGTCCACCAAATGTTGAATACGGTACATCAAAACAATCAATCAGTAACCTCCCAGATGATTCTATCATACAGGCAAGGTTGAGAAGCTCAGGGGGGGGGGGTTGAATCTGCCCAAAGGAATCCCCTCATGAACACGGCCTCCTTCGGCTGCTCTGGGGGCAGGTGACCTCATCTTGATTTCCTAGTTTGAGGCCAGACTCATGAGAGGCAGCCAGCCCCGAAATGCGCCAGCTGGAATGAATGCATGCTTCTCACCACCACATCCCCAGCACCTGGCAGCTCCTGGCGTACAGTCGGTCAGGAACAGGGACTCAATCAGGCCTTTGCTTCATCTTCAGTGTTCTCTCGCTGTAATGAAGGTGGATGACTGCAGCTGAGGAACAGCTTCGGGTCACAAGCCTGAGCCTGTTCACTTTCCATCTCTGAGGGTGGATGCACACATGGCATTTTTCTGATGGGCACAGATTCCTGTGCTCTTCTCTGGCAATTCAGCTGGCACCACCCTACCAGAGCGACAGCAAGAGCAAGTCTCTCCGCTCCTCATGGGCAGCTCCCCCACCAGCTACATCCCACCTGTTTGCCTCCCTAGCAAGACAATGGACTCCTGGTTTGAGAAGGTGACCACAATCTCTGGATTACTCCTTTTAAACTTGACTGCTCAGCAGGCCCTCAGTGTGGCCCCTGAGAAAAGCACAGCGAGAGGGACTCCAAGCACTGTCTCCAGCTCAAGCTGAATCTAGGCTGCTCCGTGTGAAATATCAAGGTTTGTGTGGAAGAAAGGCTGGGTTTCTTGGTCGCCACAGCATGAGCGTCTGAGGGTAGCTGGGTGATGCACCCTGGGAGAGAGAAAGGCAAGTGTGGGATCCTTTGGGGAGGGGATACATTCCTGGGGCTCAACCACGGGGCAGGACAGGCCCCAGGACAATGGCTGCCTCACAGATCCACCCCAGTGCTGAGGCCGCCAAGGCCATCTGAAGTGGTCTGTGGGAATGTCAGGCTGCACGGTAGGCCGAGGCACCTGAGCAGCTCCCATGCAGCCCCTGCGGGGAGAATGACCCTCAGAAGGTGTGAGTAACTCTGCTGCTGGTCAGGAGGTGCTGGGACCTGAGCGTAATCTGTGAGAGAACAGTGTGGATCTTCAGAAATGCAGCCTGAGTGTCTACCCTGTGCCAGGTGCTCAACGAGACTGTCACCTGCTGTGCCAAGTCAGAGCACTCTTCCTGCAGCGTGGTTCTCAGCGTCTGACTGTCACATGAACACAGTGAGTGCACAGTAGGTGTTTCCTGACCTCCTGAAAATGTGAGCCAACCACATATTCAAGAAACAAGCGTGGTCAGGACAGGACTCTCCTGAGTGTGTCAGGGGCGGACCTGACGAGAACGGCAGGCCAAGTGTCTTTTATTCACTGATGTCAGGGTCTGTGTGCTAGCAAGAGCCCCTTCTCCAGAAATCATCATGGAGTGGCAGCCTGCACGTCCGGCGGGGGCTCAGGGGATGGAAGACGGAGACCCAGGCCCCTGGCAACGACTGTCCACTGAGGGAGACGGTGGTGGCCACCGTGTGACAAGAGTCCCTCCACCTTCTCAGGCTGTGCCTGCCACTCGGGCTCTGCACTGGCCTCGCTTCTTCCCCAATATAGGTGGAATGACAGAGTCTGAGTGTAAGAAGACATGACGGCCAGGTGACACGTCACAGTGGCCCGTGGTCACTGCATTCAGGGTGTCCTCACACACTTGCTGAAGTGACAGGAGCCCGGAGCCTGGCAACACTGACTTTTCACAGGAAAAAAGGATAAATCACACAACCAACGTACTGTAGAAGCTTTCTCTCCATGTGTGTCAAATGTTGGGAGTGTCAGAGGCCTTGTTGCGAATTTCTCTGAAGATGAAATGTATTTGTAAAACCACTGGAGTAAAATAATGACGATCTGGCAATGGCAAAAGACTTAACATTATAATGTAATTACAAGGAAATTTGGTTATTTTATAAGCCACATTTTAAGATAACGACTAGAATTATACCAGGACATATCAGATTTTTAGGAATTTTATATAATTTTTAGAATACTGAAAACATGCTTATTTTCATCAAACCAACAAACTTAAATAAGCTTTCATTTACTAAAGATGATATCATGTTAACTTGAAAAACATTTGGGTTAGTTTCCATTACATTTAGAAACAATTTATATAAATGCTTACTTTAAGCCTACTAGTGGAGCTCTTTTAGAAATTACATCATCCAGAGGTAGAAAAATATCACATATATATAACGCGTACACATAGACATACATAGATACACAGACAGACACAAGCAGAGACCTTAAATAGTTTTCATTAAATGTTTCCTATGAATCAGGTACAATACAAAACTCACTAATTTAAAAAAGAATAGTTGGATCCAAACTGTGTTTTTGGCAGTATTAAACAACTCTATTAATTTTTAATTTAAGTTTCCCATTGACTGATTAAGGGAATAACGTTAAGTTTCCCAGAAAATCTCTCATGATCTCATTAACTCTGAGAGGGGCTCATACTGGGCCCTTCTTTGAAGGTCGATTATGGGGGTGTCTGTAAAGCCATAATTTAATAGACTTTTAGGTAACTTTTACAGCTTAATTTTTATTAGCTTTTTGCAACCAAACTTTCAGTAGGGCTCTTTTGGAATTTTGAAGGCTTTGCTTTTAAGTGCACATCTTAAGCAATCTTATCTAATTAGATCATTCCTTCTAATGGCCAATGTAACACCCTTGAAGCTGGTGGCATTTTGTAGGACCCTAGCCACAAATGGAGTTCAACCCATATTTCTGTCCAACCATACCTGACTGCAAATTGGGTGCAACCCGCAATTCTGTCTGACCATATTTTGGGGCGCCCAACCTGATGGTTACTAAGCCAAGCTCTCAGGACACAATACAAGCGTAGCAAGATTTTGCTGTTGTTTTAAATATTTACAACTTCTGCAACCTTTAGTTTTCCAGCAGGTGTGCTGGAAGGTGGCATGCTTAACTCTTTAGAGATTAAAGATTGCATTTAATCTGTCTGTTCCACGGTTCTCAAATCTAGTGCACAAAAAGACAAGTTTCGGAAGCTCAAAGGAGCCCCAAAGTGGCCAGTATAATTTTAAATTATCCCAGGTTATCCTGATCCAAAGATTCAGCCAATTACAGCTATCCCCATTTGGTTAAGTACTTGCAAGTAAAGGCTCCATACATATTGTACACAGAGCCAGCCAGAGTTCCAGTGGGTGGGTGCCCATCTGGCATTGTTGGCTTTGAAAGTGTGGTTTCTCATTTTCTTTTAGTTTCATTTTAATATCAAGTCTGAACAATTTCTAAGGACAGTGTAGCTGGTCAAAACTGTGCTGCTTGTGAGTGTCACTTCCTAAAAGGTGATGAACACTCTCTCACGTGTCTTAGCTTCTCCTGCGGGCAGTCTACAACTACCGTAGGGGTGCAGAGCACTGGATGAACAATCCTTGTGTGCAGGCCCCTCGACAAGACATTAATTATTTAAAGTGAATGATGGTGACTGAGTTCCCTATGGGACTGCCACATGTCATGGAGATTGTCCTCAGACACTTACACCAGGTTCTCAGTCACCTGAGAACAACTTGTGGCTGGAAAGAGCAAGTGCCCCTTTTCTTCAGAACGAAAAAAATTCAGTCTCTCATTTTGCTGTCAGTTTGTTCAGACTTTATCAACATGTCTCTTTTTCAATTGAAAGCCAAATTAAAGAGGTCAGCTAACCCAGTTCACTCCAAACTTCCCCCTTGGTTCCCCTTACCCAGGAAATGTCTCCCTGTTGGCTCCCCTCACCTAGGAAATGTCCCCCCCAGGTTCCTCTTACCTAGGAAGAGTACCAACACACCCTTAAGATGTTGAAGTCTTCAGACCCAAAACAGCTGGAATAACAAGTCAGGACTGTCAACTTAAATAAGGAGGTCCAGATTTCGGGAGAACTCACCAGAGCACCTGAAAAGTGCAGTGAAGCCGAGGGGAGGAGGGGTAGTGGAACGCAACGGTCCCCTGTGGTACCAGTGTTGGTTGAAAGTAGGCTCCACCTGGTCTCATGTGGGTGTCTCAGAAGTCCCTTCGTGGTTGCCAGGAAAAGGTGCCGCAAATAATCAATAATCGTTCTGTAGCACAAAGTTTTATTTGAGCCCAATTTCATTTGAGGACTCTAGCCCGGAGCACATCTTTGCAAGGGAAGAAAGCGCTGTGAAGAAGAGTGCTTTTCAGCAGAGTTACATCCTGTTTCCAAAGACAGAGACACACATCAAGCATGACAGGTGCACATTCTCTCAAGCATTCAAGGAGATATTTTGCTATTGATGAGCACATAGACAGCAAGTCACCATGGCCTCGGCGCTGGGGGAAATGAGGCATTCAGTCTTATCTTGAAAGGGTGCTGACATCAAAGGAAGGGAGGGATGCTTTTTTATCTTCAAAGAGTACATTCTTTACTTTAGGGTAATGATTAAAGCACACAGACAATGCATGTCTGACAAGCCACGAGTCAGGTTTCTTTGGTTCAAATAAATTTCGGGCCAAATCAGGTTCCAACCAGAATGGTTTCCACATATACTTGAAAACATAAAATATCTTATATCGCACCTGATGACATCCCGAGGGAATAGACGCTAGAATGACCCCCACTGCACAGATGCGGACACTGAGGAGGCCCTGAGAGGCACGTGGTTGTCCAGGGTGACATCACTGGCAAGAAGCAGGAGCGGGACTGCATTCAACTCTGTGTCCTCAAAGCTGGGGCCCTGCTTGCGTTCAGACCTCCCCAGAGGCTGTGGGGTGGACTCTGTTGGTGTGACTGTGTCTGGACGTGGTGTGGAGATGGAGAGTGAGCAGTCAGCAGCCCCGGGGGCCCTTAGGGAGGTCTTGTGTGAGGAGGGAGCTTAGGTAAGTTGACCCCAGGAAGTACCCTCATGGAGCCCAAGAGTACTTGGAACCCTGGTAACTAGGCACCCACATCCTAGAGACAGCCCCCAAGCCAGCTCACTTGTCTAGCACTTGTCTAGGAGGAGCAACGTGTTTAGTTGCTTCTTCTCGATGGTCAGGGACCAGAGCCCCAGGAAAGCTCCCAAAGACCACCCGCAATGCTGATGCTGGTTCCTTTCTCATGGCCGACAATTGTGGCCATTTAACCGGAGGGACAGAAAGGTAACACAGGGAGTCCTAGGGCAGGCCAATCCAGACCAGACCAGCACTGTGGTCCCATCTGGGCAGCCCTACATCCCCTCCCCATGTGTGTGTGTGGAAGGGCGGTTTCATGAGGGTGGACCACCGTGAGCAGGAGCAGGTCGCTGAGGTGTTAGAAGCCTGGTGGGCTTCTAACATGACCCTGGTGGGTCATGTTCACAGCCCAGGTCAAGGTCGGCTGGGTGGGATGTGGAGTGCTAGAGTGGCACCCTTCTGCCTGAGGTGTATGTCTTTCATCCGGGGTGGAATTCTGTGGAGACACAGGTATGTGCCTGATCTGGGAGAATTAGATCCCGAGGACAGAAGCAGCACAAGGACAGCTGGGCAGCTGGCAGGGCTCGGATGCCTCTGGGTCGGCTACCGGTCACTGCCGTTGCAGAGCTCCATGCAGGAGATCAGCGAGGAGCTGGTAGAAGGGGACATCCAATCCCTCACCCCCAGGGGTGAGCAGCTGTGACACAAGACTGCATCAGCAGCTGTGGGGAGAACGTCTGCACTGACTGTTGGACAAGCCTCAGAGCTACCTCAGTACCCATCATCCATCCCGGTCAAATATCATTACCACCAACTCCTGCAGGAAACCAGGAGGCAGCTGGGGCCCCAGCCTCCGTGCAGGGAGACCCATCCCCTGCACAGGCTCCAGCAGGAGACCAGGAGACAACTGAGGCCCCACCATGCAAGCAGGGAGACACATTCCCTGAAGAGGGTCCTGCAGGAGACCAAGAGGCACCTGAAGCCAAACCATCTGGCCTGGGAGAGCTGGCTCTGCAATGTCTCTCATCAGCAGCTCCTGTACCACCCATTCTAACTGCTCCCTCACCAGAAATTTCCTTCCCTACCCTCATTAATGTGTTTGTTTCCTTCTTAGTTGCTCTATTTGATTTTTCTTTATTGTTTAGTTCTTAATAATTATTTAAATTAAATGTTTCGATTTTTTAAAATTTATGTTTTCTCATTTTAAATTGTACACTTTATGAGCAATAAGGACATTCACAATGCTGTGCATCCATCACCGCTATCTGGGCTCAGACAGTTTCACACCCCAAAAGGAAACCCTGTTCTAAAAGCACTCACTCCCCATTTATCCCTCAGGCCCTGGCCAGCCCTAATCTGTTTTCTGTCACTGTTTTTTGTTAAATCTATTCTGGATGTTTCCTATAAGTGAAATCATGCCATAACTGCCCATTTGTGTCTGCCTTCTTATTTTCACAGGGCCTTATAGGTTTTCCTTTTCTGTTTTTATTTGAAATAGAATTTCTCTAATTTGATAGGAAAATCCCAGGTGGATTCTAGATTTGATGTATCAAATAAAGCCCTTTCGGTAAATATGTGCATAATCTTGGGGTACAGACTGCTGTTCTAAGTGGGACACCAGAGCCAGAAGCCAGGCATGAAACGCCTGTGGCCAAAACAAAAACAAGACAAGGGTAGAATGCTGGAAAGACAAACCACAAACCGGAAAGCATTCCTCATAACCCAAGGCCAGGGAAAGGCTACACATCTCTCGCTTCCAAAAAATGCTTGAAATTCAGTATTTTAAAAAGAGATAAAGAGCAAACACACTCAACGCCAATGAGAGGTGATACACAGGGGCAGCATGTGTCAGAGACGCTCGAGCTCCACGAGGGGGACACGCGCACATGGAGACACTGTGGAGAGGGCACTGGGCCCCATCAGATGGGCAGGGTTCCAGTGTGGTGACAACCAGCCCTGGTGACAATGTGAGGAAGCAGAGGCCCCAGCAGACTCCTAGAGACAAGTGTGAAAGGACACTCCTCTCTGGAGACCAGCCTGCAGGACCCATCACAGCCCCCAGGGGCACGCCTGTGTTGGCGGTGCTGATCCCAGGACTTCATCCCACAGAAAGTCTGTACAGTGTGTGCACGTGTGTGCACATGCGTGCGTATGTGTGTGTGCGCTTGTGGGTGTCAGGAACGGAGCATTCCAGGGTGTGTGCTCTTCTAGAGCCTGATTTGTCCAGGCATGGCCACCGCCAGGTAATCCTCTTCCACTTGGTATTTTCTCTGTCCTGGCATCAGAATTTATGAAGACCCCCTGCTTGGACCAGGGGCCATTTCCAGTTTTTCACTCTCTGAATCGTGCTGAAGGGAACACCTGCAACCACAAATCTCTGTTTAGGACAGAATCCATGACGTGGAGTTTCTGGGTCAAAATGTATACTGTTTTTAATGAACTGGCCCCAGTTTCCAACACCAGAGGGCTCTTTGTCAGCTTTGAGCCTTCTTTGGGAAAGCAGGGCCACAGAGACCCCGGGGCTGGGACCTCATGGAGTGAGGGAGGACGAGGAGCTGGCAGTGGATGTGATCAAGGTACTTGGGAGTGAGCTGTCTGGCAGAAAATGTCCCACCCCTCAGCCCAACACCTGGCCCCACCCATCGTGGTGATGTCATGGGCTAGTTCTCTCGCTGGTGCTAGAGCTGGTGCTGGAGCTTGCTTTAGCTCAAAACATGGCTCTGATTCTAGAACTGGAGCTGAAGCTGGAGCTGGTTCAATCTCAGCAGCTCATGCGAGAGCCTGTGTTAGAGTTGCGCTATCTCTATAGCCGCCAGTATCTCTAGCTCTGGGGAAGGCACTGGAGCTGGAACTACCTCCAGAGATAATCTAGACCTGCTTCTGCAGTTTGATAAAACTCTTGAGCTGGCTCCAACTCTTGCACTGGAGCTGGTGTAGAGTTATTGCTGTAAGTGGCTCTAACTGTGGTTCTCATTCTAGACCTGGTTCTTGTGGCTCTAGTTGTATAACCAGTCTTAGCTCTAGCTCTGTAGCTGGTGCTAAAACTGGTGGTGGATTGGTTTGTAGCTCTGGCACCGGCTCCACCTCTGGAATTGGTGTTGGGGCAGATTCTGGTACTAGAGCAGCACAGGCTCTGCCTGGGGGGTTGGTGATAGAGCTGCCTCCATCTCTGAAATCGGTGGTAGAGCTGGTAGCACAGCATGATCTAGCTCTGATGTTGGTGCTAGAGCTGTTGCCAGAGCTGGTTCTTTCTCTTGAGCTGGCATTGGCTCTAAGTCTGCTACTGGTACCCAAGCCAGCTCTTGCTCCAGCACTTGTGGGGGATCTAGCTCTGCAGCTGGTACTAGATCTGTTGCTGGAGCAGGCTCTGCCTCTGAACTTGGAGCTGACTCTAGCTCTCGAGCTGGTGCCAGAAATGGCTCTAACTCTGGAGCCAGTGTTAGAGCTGATGCTGGAGCTCGCTCTTCCTTGGAACCTGGCACTGGCTGTAAACTAGCTTCAACCTGGTTCCCACTCTAAAGTGAGCACTAGAACCATCACTGGGACTGGCACAGGAGTTGGTGATAGAGCTGCCTCTATCTCCAGCGTTGATGTTACAGCTAGTGTTCAAGCCAGCTCTAGCTCATGAGAGAACCCCGGCCCTGAACCTGCAACTAGCACTGGAGCTGAAGGTGGAGCTTGCTCTATCTCAGGAGTTTGTGCAACTGTGGGAGCTGGGGTTAGCTCTAGCTATGGAGCTGGCCCCAACTCTGGTGCTAGAGCTGTTGGTAGAGCTGGTGTTGGGGCTAGCTCTGGCTATAGACATATCACTGGCTCTAGTTCTGGAGCTGGTAATAGAACTGGTTCGTGCAGTGGCTTGGTTCCTGAAGCTGGTCCTGAAAATGGCTCTGAGTCAGGAGCCTGGCTAGAGCTGGCTCCAGAGAACACTCAAGCTCTTGAGCTGCTGCTGGAGCTGGTCTTGGACCAGGCCCCAGCTTTTGACCATTTTCTGGAGTTGGCACTAGCTCTGTGGCTGGTACTACATCTAGCTCTTGGGCATGGGCAAGAAATGGCTCGAACTTCAGATTTGGTACTAGAGCTGGTGTGATGTCTGACACTGAAGGCGGTGCTAGCTGTGGAGCTGGTGGTGGAGCTGGCACTAGCTCTGAAGCTTGTTTTAGAGCGGGCACTGGTGCTTCAAGAGGACAAATGTTCAGCAACATGACTGCCTTTTCACGTGCCTTTCCAAAAACAGAAAACACCCCGCTGCCCTCCAGAGAAGCCCCAGCCCAAGGATCCAAGAAGCCTTCTAGGAAGCCTTCCCAGTCTGTAGACAGTGTGCATGTATCAAATAAATTTTGTTCTTCTGTTCCTTATCTTCTTATCACAGAACATCATATGTAACTAGATGTATCAATAACAGTTAACTTCACATGATAGTATTTAAGTCATAGGATATCAAGGAAAGGAGTGCACATCACCCAAGAACTTTGCATCCTCCTTGGGGAGAGTATTTGTGTTTTGAGTTGTCCACAGGAGAGGGGTACCATGTTAGAGGGAAGAATGACTTTCTTCCTGTCCTTATTTGGAGATTAAATGCGGCTAAAGGAGATGTGAGTGGGCGCCAAGTTGAGGGAGCGTGGGCTCTGATGGTTAGTCTTGTGTGTCAACCCGACCAGGCCATAGTATGCAGCTGTTTAATCAAACTGGATATTTAATCGTGTCTTGCTGTGAAGGTATTCTGTAGATGTGGTTAACACGTACAATTAGTTGAACTCAAGAAAAAGAGATTACAGTCAATAATTTGGGTGGGCCTCATCAGCTGAGGGCCTTCAGAGCAAATACTGAGGTTTCCCAAAGAAGAAAATCTGCCTCGAGACTCCAGCATCTAGACATCTGCCTGAGTTTCTAGTCTGCAAGCCTGGTCTACAGATTTTGGACTTGCCAGCCCTCATGAGCACATGAGACAATATATTAAAATCAGTCTCTCTCTCTCTCTACACATACATATACACACATCTGTGTGTGTGTGTGTGTGTATGTGTGCACATGCATATGTATCCTGTTGGTTATTTTCTGGAGAACTCTGACAAACACAATGCTGAAATGCCTTTGTCCTTCCTTTTTCCACTTTAGAATCACTGTTCTTTAAGGGCTTCAGAAACTCAGTGCCATAGGAAGTTTGCAGACGAAGTGTCTGTCCAATCCAGACCTCGTACTGCATGTCGGGCTCTGCCGGCACTTCCTGATAATTCTGAGAAAGCGTGGCTGACGCTTTCCTGCTGAAGACATGCAAATGACCCCAAAGGCCTCTTACCTGAAACCGGGCAAAATATGGAACAGAAAGCTCACCCTCGTGAGGCCGGCCGACAACAGGGTCAGCACCCAGACTCCTGCAAGAGAAAAGTGATACACGAGGCCTCAGAAAATTAACCAGACACCGTATTTTCAGAATGTGGGCTTCCACGCCAGGAAGGTCTGTAGAGAATATGTCATATTTCCTTTAACACATTTCTTGAAGAAGTCAAGTTTTTTGCCTATTTATTGTTACCTTTCAGCACACACAATTGATATATGCTCTTTCCTGCACAATCCTCTCCCTTCATGCTAAATATTTTCACTCTACAGTCAGTAAAGAGAAGAGAACACGACGGAGAACGCAATCCAGAGGGAGCCACCACCCTCGGAATTATCATGAGTATGTGAATTTCTGTCGTCACCTGTTTGGAGTGGGCCCACCCCCCAGTTACACAGCAGCCAAGGCAGGGATGATGGGATCAAGAGGTCTAGACTAGTCATTCGACTGGCTTTCAGCAAGTATTTAATATGTGGGTTCTGGTTTGCCTCCAGAGAGGTTCTGTGTGTTTTTGTGAAGGAGAAAGATGGAGGAAGAGGGGAGGGAAGACGATTTCATGGTTTAAAAGCTGCTGCAAAAGCTAATATCCACTAGGTGCAGAAAAACCATATGACAAAATCCAACACCCTTTCGTGATAGAAACACTCAAGAAACTAGAAACAGATGGGAATATCTTGAGCCTCGTCCAGGGCATCTGTGAACAGTCCACAGCTCACCGACGTCATAGTCAGTGGGGAAAGACTGGAAACGCCACCCCTGAGGTCAAGAACAAGATGAGCATTGGCCACTCTTGACAATTCTATGCTACATTTTACTGGAGGTTTTAGCCAGGTCAATTAGGCAAGAAAATGATGTAAAAGGTATCTAGATTGGAGGGGATGAAGTAAAACTATCTCAATTCTCAAATGATGTGACCACATATAGAGGAAATCACAGAGAATACATGGAAAAACTATTGGAACTAAGAAATGAGATTAACAAAGCTGCCGGATACAAGATTAATTTAAAAAATCCATTGTATAGGAATATAAATTGGTGCAGCCACTATGAGAAAGAATATGCAGATTCCTCAAAAAATTAAAAATAGAACTACCATATGATCCAGCAATTCCACTTATGAATATTTATCCAAAGGAAATAAAAACACTAACACAAAAAGATATCTGCACCCCACTGTTCATTGCAACATTTATTTACAATAGTGAAGACACGGTAAGCAACCTAGTGTCCTTTGATGGATGAACGGGTAAAGAAGATGTGGTGTAAGTATATATATATAACAGAATCTTATTCAGCCATAAAAAGGAAAGAAATCCTGCCACTTGCAACAACATAGACGGGCATTATGCTAAGTGAAATAAGTCAGACAGAGAAAGACAAATACCATATGATCTCACTTAAATGGCGAATCTAAAATTAAAAAAAAAATCAAAAACTGAGCTAACAGATACAGGGAACAGCTTGGTGGTCGCCAGAGGCAGGGGGTGGGGGTTGGGCAAATGAATGAAGAGGTCAAAAGGTATACACTTCCACTTAGAAAATAAATGAGTCCTGGAAATATAACAAAAAACATGGTGACTATAGTTAGCAATATTGTATTGTACATCTGAGAGATGCTAAGAGAGCAGATTTTAAAAGTTCTGATAACAAGAAAAAAATCTGTAACTATGTGAGGTGATGGATGTTAACCAGACTTATTGTGTTGATCTTTGGTAATATATACATATATAGAATCATTATGTTATATGCCTGAAACTAATATAATATCATATGTCAAGTTTTAAAATATCAATTTTATTTCTATATACTAGCAAAGGAAAATCTGACAATATAAGTAAGAAAATATGTTAATTTACAATAGCATCCAAAACAATGAAATAATTAGAAATAAATTTATCATAAGAAGTACAAGAGCTGTACAATGAAAGATACAAAACATTATTGGAAGCAATTAATGAAGACCAAAATAAATGGAAAGACATTTCATCTTCATGTATGCGAAGACTTGATACTATTAAGGTGGCAATACTCCACAAATAGAACTAGAGATTCAGTGGAATTCCAAGCAAACTCCCAGCTGCCTGTTTTTGCAGAAACTGACAAGCCAAGGCTAAAATTCATATGGAAATGCAAGGGAGCCACAAGAGCCAAAACAATCTTGAGAAAGAAGTTCAAAGATGGAGTATTCACACTTCCCAATTTCAAAAATTATTACAAAGCTACCATAATGAATACAGCGTGGTGCTGTCATAAAAAATAGACATACAGACCAACGGAATAGAATTGAGAGTCCAGAAATCAACCTACATATTTACAGTCAATTGATTTTTGATGAGTGAAAAGACAATTCAATGGGGAAAGAACAATGTTGTCCACAAATGGTATTGAAACAACTGGATTTTCACACGCAAAGAAGTTGGACTCCTTGCTTACAGTACTTACAAAAATGAACTCAAAATAGATCCAACAGCTAAATATGAGGCAAAACTATACAACTCTTACAAGAAAACACATGGGAATTGTCTTGACATGAGTACAGCCATGTTTGGCCGCTCCATTGACCTATAGCCACCAGCACACAAAGAAATACAAAGCTGCTTTCTGTGTGGTGGGAACTGGCCTTTCTCCCATGGAGGGAGTTGCAAGTTGTAACAGTTCAAGGCTCTTGGAGCGTGGTAGCACGGGATGGACTGGCCATCTGTGCCGGGCTAAGATGATAACCAAAGAAAACAATGCACGTACACAACCACTGGGCTGGGACGTTAGCCAAGGGGCTCAGTGCACGTATGCCACTGATAACTGTTTTGGGCATGGGAACACTAGATGCTTGCTCTGTAAACTCTGTAACTGCTTATATAAACTGCTGGAAGCTGAGACCTGGTGAGAGTTCCACCTGTGGAAGGGACACCTTGCCCAGGACGTGTGATCCTTGCACAGCCGCGTCGATTGACAGGGCTCTCCCGGCAGTGGGGCGTGGATGTTGTGAGTAACTGATTTGATATGAAGTAATTGATTTGATATGAAGTAATTGATTTGATATGAAGTAATTGATTTGATGTGTTCTCTTTTCGGTCAACCTGGTGTTTCTCTTTCCGGTTGATTTGTGTCATTTCTCTTCAGCCGATGTGGGTGTTTTCCCTTTCCAATCGAGCTGATGTTTTTTCCCTCTTAATATTTGACCTATTTGATCTGTTTGCAGACTGTCACCTTTACTATCCTCTATATAATAAAATATACCTTCAGTCCATTTGTTTGGAGTGGAAAGTGTCTTTTACATCTCCGATCGAATCCCCGAACCTCTCATAACAGGAATAAAACTTTTATTTTATTTATTTTTTTTTGTGAGGAGGACCAGCCCTGAGCTAACACCCAATGCCAATCCTCCTCTTTTTTGCTAAGGAAGACTGGCCCTGGGCTAACATCCATTATCTTCCTCTACTTTATGTGGGACGCCGCCACAGCATGGCTTAACAAGCGGTGCGTCGGTGCCCGCCCGGGATCCGAACCAGCGAACCCTGGGCTGCCGCAGCAGAGCACGGGCACTTAACCGCTTGCGCCACTGGGCCGGCCCTAGGAATATAACTTTTGACCTTGAGTTAGGTGATGATTTCTTAGATAGGACATCAAAAACACATGAATAAAAAATAAACAAATTGGACTTCATCAAAATTAAAAATTTGTGTGTATCAAAAGGCAGTATCAAGAAAGTGAGAAGACAGCCTGCTGAATGGGACACAATACCAGCTCACCATATATATAACAAGCTACTTGCAAATAGAAGATAGAGTGAATGCTTACAACTCAATAATAAAGAAACTAATAACCCAATTTAAAAATGGGGAAAGGAGCTGAGCAGATATTTCTCCAAAGAAGATATACAAATGGCCAATAAAGACATGAAAAACGTTCAACACCATTATCCAGGAAGAAAATGCAATCAAAACCACAATCAATAAGTATCATTTCCCATCCACTAGGATGGTTGTAAATTAAAAATATAGATATTAAGACGTCTTGTCAAGGATAGGTAGAAACTGGGATCCTCATACATTGTTGGCAGGAATAAAGATGGAAAATAGTCTAGCAATTCTTCAAAATTTAGAGAGTTTTCATATGACCCAGCAGTTCCACTCTAGGTGTGTACCCAACAGACATGAAAACATGAAAGCTTGTACGTGAATGTTCATAGCATCATTATTATAATAGCCAAAAGGTGGAGACAACTCCAATGTCCCTCAACCGATGAATGGATCAATAAAATACAGTACATCTATGCAACGGAAAATCATTTGGCACAAAACAGAAAGAATTACCGATACACTACAATCAAGGATGAACCTTGAAAACATGACATATTAAAGGAGCTATCACAAAAGAACACACATTGTACTATTCTGTGTATATAAGAGGTCCAAAATAGACAAATCGAGAGAGAGAAAAAGTAGAGGAGTGGTTGTCTAGGGCTGTGGCGATGGGGGAAGGGGGAGTGACTGCTAATGGGTCCAGGGTTTCATTCTGAGGTGATGAAAATGTTCCACTGTTGTGGTGATGGTTGCCCAACTCTGTGACTCTACTACAAGCCATTGATTTGTACACTTTAAATGGGTGGCTTACACGGCATGTGAGCGATATCTCAATACAGCTGTTTTACGAAAATACAGAGAAAGATAATTTGTTTCAACTTGGAGATGTGTCTTGGTCCCAGGAGCAGCCGGACTAGGCACTTGCTATAACACCAAGACCCAACCCATCCAAACGATATGGGTCACAACCCCACAAAACCCACCTTCACAAAGCCCACCCCCAGGGAAATGGGGAAAGACGTCCTCAGAAGGAATGGATGGAGGGGTTGGCCACTGGAGGAGGGGGTGCAGACTTGGTCCAGCCAGCAGCATGGGCACGAGCAGCCCTAACCCTAACCTTCACACTGATGAAATTTTACCTTGAATTTACGCCTTGATCTTCCCAAGGTGAAGCACGTGCAGCTTAGAGTGTCTCTCTTGGCAGGAGGGTAGCTGGCAGAGGACAGAGAGGAAATTTTATCTTTTGATTTTCAAAGCAGCTATTCCATGTGGGAAATACATCAAAGGGGAGAAAACATGAGTGTACACGGGGATATCTTCACTACAATTCAATTGGACCAAGACACTGAGGTTTGCTTAGACAACTTGCCCAGAATAGGGCTGGAGATGGGATTTTAAAAAATAGGACTTGGAATTAATGAGTAATATTGGGAGTGATTCACTGGGTACGATATTCAGGAACTCATCAAGTTGAACAGAAATCCTCCCAAAAGACCAATGAAAGTGCCCAAGGTCAACGATGAACTCTGGCAATAGGTAAGGAGCAGGACCTGCGCAGGGAGCATGTAAAGGAGAACTTTCCATGACACACAAGGTGTGAAGGAGTTTCACTGGAATCATCCATCTGCGAGCTGGGCCCCTCTCATTTTTATATTTACTAGCTTATGACTGTTAAGCGGTAACAACACCATTTGTGACCCCTCCTTCATGGCTTCAGGAACATTTGGTAGCTTAAGGCATCACTCTCAGAGCTGCAAGAACTTCTGGAAACCACTTACGACCTCCACACTAGCCCTATTTTACAGATGAGGAAACTGACGCCCAGGGAGGGTTCAAGGACACACTGGGAGTGTCTCTGACTTCTGGTCCAGGGCACTCTCTCATTGGGGAGCCACGAAGAACTCTCCTCTCTATGCCAGAAATGGGCTGATCCTTAAGACATTTTCAAAGAAAGCTGCCTTTTTTTAAATTTTTAAAAATTTTTCCCCCAAAGCCCCAGCAGATAGTTGTATGTCATAGCTGCACATCCCTCTAGTTGCTGTATGTGGGACGCGGCCTCAGCATGGTCCGAGAAGCGGTGCGTCGGGCCGCGCCCGGGATCCGAACCCGAGCCGCCAGTAGCAGAGCGCGCGCACTCAAGCTCTGAGCCACGGGGCCGGCCCTATAGGATCATTTTAGTTCTTTCCCTGACACAGAAACAAAACAGGCTACTGGACAAGAGAAAACTCTAGGGCAAGTTGCCATTTTTAGTTCATCCCCACAGAGATTGGAACAAATTGACTGGAGTCCTGACCCCTCAGTCCACATAGTCGACCCACAATAAATGTATCATCTCGTCATGAATGAACATCAATGAGCCGAAACACGTTTGTCTCCTCGGCCAAGTAGCATCAACCTTCGCGACAGATGTGCTCCTGCCACCAGGTCCCGTCTCTCCCACAGGTGCCCAGACAGCGGGCGGGCATAGTGGGTGGGACGGTGCTGCCTCTGGGGACTGGGACCAGCTCTCTCACCTGCAGGCTGGCGGGGTCAGGGCCCATCTCCCTCACCGAGGCGATGGAGGTCTCCAGCTGTCCCTGCACACACGAACAATCAGGCCTCCGTGACAAAGGCCCGGGACACAGAGCAAAGGGTTCATCGTCCCCCCGCGTGCAGCCCGGAGGCAGAACCAAAGGCGGGTCTCTCTCGGGCTCAGAGGCCAGTCTCTCCAGGAGCCGCAGCCTCTTCTGAAACCTCTCCCTGGGCGCCGGCTGTACCAAGACGCGGGGCTGGGAGTTCTGGGGAGACAGGAGTCCCCACACGCTGTCCTCCACCCCACAGCGCCCACGACCCGGCCCCACACGGGATCCAGGGCCTCTTCCAACGCCCCACCCGATGTGGGGGTCACAGAGCAGTCAGCGGAGTGGGGGCCCTCGGGACCAGCCCTGTGGCAGCTGTTGGTGTTGTGCGTGCGCGCGGAGGAGCGGGGTCACGTGCATGTGCTGTGGGTGGGCCCCGAGCGCGCGCCCGGCTGGGGACGTGAGGCCCGGCTGCCCCGCGCGGGTCCACCAGCGACCGCCCATTGGAGGAAAGCCCGTGCGCCCCGAGCACGTCCCTACCGCCCCCACGCCGGGGAGAGCACGAGCCGCGTCCACACTGAGCTGGCTGATGCAGTTCCAAGAGCAGGCTCTCAGGCGACAGTTGGGAAACTGAGGCCAGGAGAGACAGGGACTGGCCCGGGCCCATGAGATGGGCAGAGTCCAGAGGGGAAGAAACAAAGGCTGCTCCTGTTTAGATCACACCTGCTTCTGTGTTTTCATTCACTCACCCATTCACTCATTGTTTCGTTTACTCTCTCATTCCTTCAATCACTCACACAGTCATTCTCTCATTCATTCCTACACTCATTCATTCAGTCATTACTCATTCATTCACTCATTCGTTCATTCACTGGTTCATTTATTCAATCATTCAGCCAACATCCTCCAGTCCTTGCTGTGTACCAAGCACTGTGACTTCACCAGGGAGCACAACCTGATGTGGTCCCTGCTCACGTGGAGCTCACGTCCACTGTGTGACATAAAAGAGGGCAGTCCCTGGGGGTACCAGGGGTGATGAGCACCAGAAATCCACACCTGAAAATAGAGGCCAGTCATGCAGAGAAAAGTTCAGAGAAAACCCATGCTGGGCACTGCCGTCTTGCATGATCCCTGACCCCATGCCCCAGCAGAAGAGCTGGGGGCCACATTTCCCAACGGCTGAAGGTGAAGGTGGGTGCTAAGGGCAGCCAATGGCTCAGGGAGACCTGAGGATGATGCCCCGTGGGGGCTGAGGATCTCTGGGCACTGACTGGGGAGGCAGGTGGCGCAGGAGGGAAATGGGGCTCCTGGGCCAGGCTGCCAAAAGGCAGGGTGAGCGGGCACTCAGATCCACCACCTGGACTCCCGTGTGTGTCTTTGCCTCCGTGCCTCCCCCTGGTGAGAAAAGCTCAAACCCTCTACACCACCCTCGCTCCTCCCTGCCCCATCCAGAGTGGTGAGAGCTCCAGGAGAGGAGAGTGAGGGGCAGGGGGAGCCCTGACCACCCCTTTCCCTCCCCCACCAAGTAGAAAAATCTGCTCTGGCTCAACCTTTGGCATTGGTTCCCCTGGTTCCCAAGAAACATCTTTCTCCCTCAGACCTCAGTCCTGACCCAGGAGAGAGATGGACAGTGCCAACTCTGCACCTCCTTCCTCCATGGGGGTCTCCAAAGCCCCCAAGAGGTGTTACCCATGCCACTGCCCTCAGCCCAGGGCACTCATCCAAGATGGAGAGGTGTGCAGAACTAACTCCCAAAGATTCAGAGGGTCCAGAGCCCCCCAAGCACCAGCATTCTCCCCCTCCCACCAACCCCAGGCCACAGACCCCTGGAGGGAAGGGAGGGAGCCAGGTGACTCAGAGCTGCCCACTGTGACCTCCCCCCACCAGTCACCATGGCCTCAGAGACCAGTGTGGTGTCCAGAAGATGATGCACGCTCTGGTGGAGCCTGGCCCTTTGTGGTGACAGAGGAGGCTATGGAGGTCAGGAGAGAAGGCTCTGGGGAGATAGGAAGGGCCAGGCCCCCACCCCATGCCAAGGCACCAGTTGCCTGATCATTGAATATGAACCTGTTCACCCACCACCAACCCCTCCTGGCAGTATTTCCCAGGAAGAGTTTTAGGAGTCTCACAGCTACCCTGGTCCACCTCTCTGAGCTTCTGGATCTGGAGGTGGGGACAACTAGGGCCCTTGCCAACCCCGGCTAAGAGAGGGAACCTTGAGGAGCTCCCATATGATAACAGAGCACTCCAGCCCTGGGACTGAGAAATTTTTGATGCCACTCTCTGAGTGAACACTGGGCAGGGTTAGGAAGAAAATACCCCCAATATATGTGTGCCCACTGTAAGCCAGGGCAGGGAGCAGCCAGTCACTGCTGTCACATCCACTGAGAAATGGAGTTGGTGATTGGCTTAGTTAGAAGAGCCTGGGGGAGGATGATGGAGTCTCCCAGCAGTGGAAAGACATGAGCTTTGGCCTTTCAGGTTCCTGGATACCGTGTTGAGGGAGGGGCAGCAGCCCTCCATTCACAAAGACCTCCTGGGAGGGGAGAAACTAGAGTGGTGGACGGTGGTCGGCCCAGCAGAGGGCAGGCTTGGGAAGAGTGGCGGGGCTGTCCTGAGGGGAGTGGAGCCCTGCTGTAGGAGAGACCTTTCCCTACCTCTCAGAGCTCATCTGGCTCTTTTCTTTCTTTCATTTTCAAATTAGAGGCAGCAAAAGGACAAGCTTACCTGTCTCTCATCCCCTTTCCATACTTTCAGCTTTGATGTCCACCCCTCCTATGACGCCTGCTCTCTTGGGAAGGTAAAGGCAGGAGCTGGTGGCTGAGGCAGCGTCTGGCCTTGAGGCAGGCGGCACCAGGAGCGGCTGGATGGGAGGTAGGAGCCTGCGGCCCGGCCCCTGGCGTCTGTGGGCAGCCTGGTGGTGAGGGAGTTTGTGGCTCTTGCTTCAAGGAGGTGGGAGGCTGTGAGAGTCAGGAGTGCAAGGTGGACCTTGCCCTGGGGGCAGGACAGTGTTCTGTACACGGCAAACGTGTGTTCATACACACACATGTAAGTGTGAGCATGTGCTGTGTCATCCACAATAGGGTGTGTGCCAGCAACGTGTGCAGAGCCCAAATCCTAGCTGAGGGACTGGCTCATCCTGTATTTTGAGGCCTCAGTAGCATTCTTACCCAGAGGCCACATGTGGAGTTGATGGGGGTGTGGCAGGCCTTGCATGCAGGACTGCCCCAGCCCACTTGACTGTGTAAATCTGCTCTGTGGAGGGGGCAGAGGTGTCCCCAGCAGGGGCTCTGCTGTGCAGCGCGAGGCCTGGCAGTCCATGCAGCCCAAAGGGGCTAGACCTGCTGAGCCGGCACTTCAGAAGCATCCAGTCCTTGAGGACATTGTTCACAGGGAGAGGTTTTGGGTGCTGGTGCCCCCTCGCCTACTGGGGCTCGTCCCTGATGAGGGTCCAGCAAGTTGGAGAGGGGGCGGAAAGGGGGGATGAAACATAGGCCAAATTCATGTCCAAGTCACAGGCCAAGCCCAGTGAATTTCCCTGTTCCCTGCCTCAGTTTACCTATTCAGGAAATGTTCTAGAGTGCTGGGCAGGGTTGGCTCCAAAGCTGGGGTCAGGCGGTAACAAACAAAATTCCAAGCCAACCTCCTCCTCTATGCAAAGATCATTTCCATTACCCTGAGATGGGGTGAGTGGATGTTGGGGGTACAATGGTATTCTGGGGGGCCTTGCCCTGCCCAGGACCTCGTCTTCGGGGGTCTGGCCCACACCCGGCCTGCCCAAGGTCACCAGCAGTAGCAGTGGCACTTACATCTGTCCCAAGGTCTGGAGAGGGGAGAAGTGGGCAGCCTTACACCCTGGTGGGGACACTCACGATTTCTTTCTTTCTTGAAGAAACACGAGACCCTCAAGATTCATGTACTGTGTGATGGAGAGAAACAAATACCAACTGTTCCTCCAAAAATACAATGTATTTTGTACTTTGTAAAGTATTAATTAAAACGGAGAAAAATATCATGTTGGCTGAGGGCGTCTGATTTTGTGCTGCTCCAGGGCCACATCTCATCTCTTTCCTTCTCCATTCCATGGTCGGGGAACATGGCCAGGGGCTGAGAGGAAGGCAGAACAACCTCCCCGTCCACACCCAGTGGCTGAGAGAGGACACATCCCCAGAGCGAGAGGGGCTTTATTAGTTACCTGATGCAGAGTAACGAGTTACCCCAAATGCAATGGATTAAAATGATTGTTTACGTGTCACGGTTTCTGTGGGTTAGGAATTCGGGAGCAGTTTGAGCAGTCCACTCAGGGTCCCTCGGGAGGCTGCAATCATCTGAAGTCCTGGCTGGGAAGGGAGGATCTACTTCCCAGGTGGTTTATTCACAGGGCTGGCAAGTTGGGCTCAGCTGTTTGCAGGGAGCCTGTTCCTCTCCACATGGGTCTCCCCATGGGGCTGATTGAGTGTCCTCACAATACGGTGCCCGGATTCCCCCAGGGCAAGGGATTCAAGAGCCAGTGTAGGAACCAAAATGGTTTTTTGGCCCCGAGCCTCAGAATTCACACGCCTCTGCCTCCACCATACTCTGTCACCATATAGCCCCGCTCTGATTTGACACAGGAGGAGAACACACAAGGGTGTGAAACCAAGAGGGCAAGGTCATTGGGGTCATCTTGGAGACCGGCTACTGTGCCCATCATTCCTCCCAAACCTCTGGCAGAGGCAGGCTTGGGGGTGAGAGGGCCTGCGGAGCAGAACAGGGCCTTGCTGGTGCATGGGGAGGATCCGGGGCTGGATTCCGGGCCACAAGGCCTCTGGCACAAGCCTGGAGCCCTGTTGTGGATGTCACACCACCAGGAAGGTCCTTGGTGCTAGAAGCGCAGGAGCTGATGTCTCCTGACAAGATACCCTAGGGGCACGAGGGAGGGCTTTGTGCCCAGCGTCCCTCCCACAAGGGCTCTGGCATTTGGTTCCTGCCCTTTTGACAGGTAGGCATGGGGGATGCCCAGGCAGGACAGAGGTCTTGGACCTTGGACACCCTTCACTGCCCCTCTCTGACGTTTTCCATAGAGGGCCGGTGTTACCAAGGCAGTGCTGAAGACCTGAGCTTGCACTGAACCCCACCAACCTCCATTCCCACCTGTCTCACCCCTGCTCGCAGGAAAAGCTGACCTGGGGATTGAAGGGAGTGACAATGAGGATGAAGTTCACTCACTACCCTGAGCCCAAGAAAGTTCTGGATGCTGTGAATGCTTTCCCTTCTGGGGTCTTCAGACTACGCCCCCCTCATTCCTTCAGAGACCCCATTGGAGCTGGGACATCCACGGGGACTCTTGATTTCCCCCAAAATCTCAAAAGTTACAAAGACCTCCAGGGCCCGATCTCCCTTTCCCACCACTCACTCACAGTCACTGTCACTCGGGCGGTGCTGGACCTTGTGCCAGGTGCTGGGGACCCCGAGGAACAGGTTGTGGCCCCTGGACCTGCGTCTCTCTAGGAGGTGAGAAGACAGGGAAAGGAGCTATTCCAAGGAGTGCAAGGCCAGGCTAGACCACAAGGGTGTGCTGTGCCCAGGGGGAGGGAATGACCACTGTCCAGTAGTAGGGGGCAGACCAAGAAACCAGGACATTAGGGTTGAGCTTGGTAAGATGGGGACCCAGCAGAGGGAGGAGCAAAGGCGGAGAGGGCCAGAGGGAACCTTGGCTGGAATGGACGAGTGCGGCGGGTGAGGGAGGAGTTGATGCGGCAGGTAGGGGATGAGGCTGAAATGCAAGGTGGGTGCTCAGGTCCGCCAGGGGCCTCACCCTCCTATAGGCCATGGGGAGCCACTGAGGACTTCCACGCAGGGGACCCAACTTAGCATCTGAGTGGGAGTCTTGGTTATGAAGAGGGCTGATAGGAGCAGGAAAGGGGAACTGCCAGGGTCCTGGCCTCAGTTCTCAGGAGGAGGCCCCTGGCTGGTTCTAGAGTCGTCCCTGTGCAGAGTTGGGGTGGTGGGGGCAGCGGAGTATCAGGGGACCAGCAGATGTCCAGCCAGCCCTCAGAACCATGACTGTGCCCCTCGCCCAACCAGGGCATAATTCCTCCTGGAGCAGCTCTGGCTGCTTGTGGCAGGTTCTCACCACTGCTCACATTCAGACCCCCACGGGGGTTACCCATGCCAGGACTCCACCCCCAAGTGTCTGGTTCAGTTTCTCTTGGATAAAATATCGGTGTAAAACGTCCCCCACCCTCTCTCAAAAGGTAATGTAAAGAACTGGGCCACAGAACAGCAGCAACTGTGGTCACATGGCCCCCCGGGTTTATCATGTGATATTCCTCTGGGGGGGCAGGGGGCTCATGATGGTCAAAACGAGCTCTCCAAAGGGAATGTGCGGGATGAGATCGTGGGGGTGGTTGCACCACATAGACAATACGCTAAAACCACTTAATTGTACACTTTAAAATGGTCCTACGTCATGTGACTCACATGTCAATGTTTTAAAAATATCGATGTGGTAGAAAAAGCAACAGGAATGGATGCTGGGCGTGAAGGATGGCCAAGAAAGAATGTGAGTTATTCTGACACTCTTGAGGGTTAAAGGAAGTCCCTATCAACATGGTGGAGGCAGCACAGAGAAGGAGGATGAGGACGGATGCAAGAACCGGGAGCTCCCACTTCGCAAATGTTGGTGGGGGAGCATCTCATTTGAGCTGTTTTTCCAGGAGCTCTGGACCTGAGCTGATCCAGCGGGAAGCTGTGCAGCGTCAGCGAGACCCAGGCCCATCTCCCACCCTGATGAGCATGGGGCACCGGGAGGGTCCTGATGTCCAGGGAGAACCTCGGAGAAGCAGGCAGAGCCTCTGAGGAGCCTGTAGGTAATAGCCCGAGGTGTCTTCAGGGAAATCAATACTCGGTGTCTTGGACTCAGGGTCACTGAGCATGTCATGAATTACGTGGTAAAAGTGTCCAAACTTAAAAAATTAAATGAAGGCACCAGTGATCCCACTCCTTAGGTATACACTCGAGAACACTGAGAACACGTTCACACAGACACTTGTATGCGAATGATCCAAAAAATAAAATGCTGGGCCAAGTAAAACTCATACATGAAGTTCTCGCATTATTCATAATAGCCAAAATGTGGAACCAGCCAAATGTCCACCAAATGTTGAATACGGTGCATCAAAACAATCAATCAGTAACCTCCCAGATGATTCTATCATACAGGCAAGGTTGAGAAGCTCAGGGGGAGGGGTTGAATCTGCCCAAAGGAATCCCCTCATGAACACGGCCTCCTTCGGCTGCTCTGGGGGCAGGCGGCCTCATTTTGATTTCCTAGTTTGAGGCCAGACTCATGAGAGGCAGCCAGCCCCGAGATGCGCCAGCTGGAATGAATGCATGCTTCTCACCACCGCATCCCCAGCACCTGGCAGCTCCTGGCGTACAGTCGGTCAGGAACAGGGAATTTATCAGGCCTTTGCTTCATCTTCAGTGTTCTCTCGCTGTAATGAAGGTGGATGACTGCACCTGAGGAACAGCTTCGGGTCACAAGCCTGAGCCTGTTCACTTTCCATCTCTGAGGGTAGATGCACACATGGCATTTTTCTGATGGGCACAGATTCCTGTTCTCTTCTCTGGCAATTCAGCTGGCACCACCCTACCAGAGCGACAGCAAGACCAAGTCTCTCTGCTCCTCATGGGCAGCTCCCCCACCAGCTACATCCCACCTGTTTGCCTCCCTAGCAAGGCAATGGACTCCTGGTTTGAGAAGGTTACCACAATCTCTGGATTATTCCTTTTAAACTTGACTGCTCAGCATGCCCTCAGTGTGGCCCCTGAGAAAAGCACAGCGAGAGGGACTCCAAGCACTGTCTCCAGCTCAAGCTGAATCTGGGCTGCTCCGTGTGAAATATCAAGGTTTGTGTGGAAGAAAGGCTGGGTTTCTTGGTCGGCACAGCATGAGCGTCTGAGGGTAGCTGGGTAATGCACCCTGGGAGAGAGAAAGGCAAGTGTGGGATCCTTTGGGGAGGGCATACATTCCTGGGGCTCAACCATGGGGCAGGACAGGCCCCAGGACAATGGCTGCCTCACAGATCCACCCCAGTGCTGAGGCCGCCAAGGCCATCTGAAGTGGTCTGTGGGAACGTCAGGCTGCACGGTAGGCCGAGGCACCTGAGCAGCTCCCATGCAGCCCCTGCGGAGAGAATGACCCTCAGAAGGTGTGAGTAACTCTGCTGCTGGTCAGGAGGTGCTGGGACCTGAGCGTAATCTGTGAGAGAACAGTGTGGATCTTCAGAAATGCAGCCTGAGTGTCTACCCTGTGCCAGGTGCTCAACGAGACTGTCACCTGCTGTGCCAAGTCAGAGCACTCTTCCTGCAGCGTGGTTCTCAGCGTCTGACTGTCACATGAACACAGTGAGTGCACAGTAGGTGTTTCCTGACCTCCTGAAAATGTGAGCCCACCACATATTCAAGAAACAAACGTGGTCAGGACAGGACTCTCCTGAGTGAGTCAGGGGCGGACCTGACGAGAACGGCAGGCCAAGTGTCTTTTATTCACTGATGTCAGGGTCTGTGTGCTAGCAAGAGCCCCTTCTCCAGAAGTCATCATGGAGTGGCAGCCTGCACGTCCGGCGGGGGCTCAGGGGATGGAAGACGGAGACCCAGGCCCCTGGCAACGACCGTCCACTGAGGGAGACGGTGGTGGCCACCGTGTGACAAGAGTCCCTCCACCTTCTCAGGCTGTGCCTGCCACTCGGGCTCTGCACTGGCCTCGCTTCTTCCCCAATATAGGTGGAATGACAGAGTCTGAGTGTAAGAAGACAGAACGGCCAGGTGACACGTCACAGTGGCCCGTGGTCACTGCATTCAGGGTGTCCTCACACACTTGCTGAAGTGACAGGAGCCTGGAGCCTGCCAACACTGACTTTTCACAGCAAAAAAGGATAAATCACACAACCAACGTACTGTAGAAGCTTTCTGTCCATGTGTGTCAAATGTTGGATGTGTCAGAGGCCTTGTTGCGAATTTCTCTGAAGATGAAATGTATTTGTAAAACCACTGGAGTAAAATAGTGACGATCTGGCAATGACAAAAGACTTAACATGATAATGTAATTACAAGGAAATTTGGTTATTTTATAAGCCACATTTTAAGATAACGACTAGAATTATACCAAGACATATCAGATTTTTAGGAATTTTATATAATTTTTAGAATACTGAAAACATGCTTATGTTCATCAAACCAACAAACTTAAATAAGCTTTCATTTACTAAAGATGATATCATGTTAACTTGAAAAACATTTGGGATAGTTTCCATTACATTTAGAAACAATTTATATAAATGCTTACTTTAAGCCTGCTAATGGAGCACTTTTAGAAATTACATCATCCAGAGGTAGAAAAATATCACATATATATAAGACGTACACATAGACATACATAGATACACAGACAGACACAAGCAGAGACCTTAAATGGTTTTCGTTAAAAGTTTCCTATGAATCGGGTACAATACAAAACTCACTAATTTAAAAAAGAATAGTTGGATCCAAACTGTGTTTTTGGCAGTATTAAACAACTCTATTAATTTTTAATTTAAGTTTCCCATTGACTGTTTAAGGGAATAACGTTAAGTTTCCCAGAAAATCTCTTATGATCTCATTAACTCTGAGAGGGGCTCATACTGGGCCCCTCTTTGAATGTCGATTATGGGGGTGTCTGTAAAGCAATAATTTAATAGACTTTTAGGTACCTTTTATAGCTTAATTTTTTATTAGCTTTTTGCAACCAAACTTTCAGTAGGGCTCTTTTGGAATTTTGAAGGCTTTGCTTTTAAGTGCACATCTTAAGCAATCTTATCTAATTAGATCATTCCTTCTAATGGCCAATGTAACACCCTTGAAGCTGGTGGCATTTTGTAGGACCCTAGCCACAAATGGAGTTCAACCCATATTTCTGTCCAACCATACCTGACTGCAAATTGGGTGCAACCCGCAATTCTGTCTGACCATATTTTGGGGCGCCCAACCTGATGGTTACTAAGCCAAGCTCTCAGGACACAATACAAGCGTAGCAAGATTTTGCTGTTGTTTTAAATATTTACAACTTCTGCAACCTTTAGTTTTCGAGCAGGTGTGCTGGAAGGTGGCATGCTTAACTCTTTAGAGATTAAAGATTGCATTTAATCTGTCTGTTCCACGGTTCTCAAATCTAGTGCACAAAAAGACAAGTTTTGGAAGCTCAAAGGAGCCCCAAAGTGGCCAGTGTAATTTTAAATTATCCCAGGTTATCCTGATCCAAAGATTCAGCCAATTACAGCTATCCCCATTTGGTTAAGTACTTGCAAGTAAAGGCTCCATACATATTGTACACAGAGCCAGCCAGAGTTCCAGTGGGTGGGTGCCCATCTGGCATTGTTGGCTTTGAAAGTGTGGTTTCTCATTTTCTTTTAGTTTCATTTTAATATCAAGTCTGAACAATTTCTAAGGACAGTGTAGCTGGTCAAAACTGTGCTGCTTGTGAGTGTCACTTCCTAAAAGGTGATGAACACTCTCTCACGTGTCTTAGCTTCTCCTGCGGGCAGTCTACAACTACCGTAGGGGTGCAGAGCACTGGATGAACAATCCTTGTGTGCGGGCCCCTCGACAAGACATTAATTATTTAAAGTGAATGATGGTGACTGAGTTCCCTATGGGACTGCCGCTTGTCATGGAGATTGTCCTCAGACACTTACACCAGGTTCTCAGTCACCTGAGAACAACTTGTGGCTGGAAAGAGCAAGTGCCCCTTTTCTTCAGAACAAAACAAATTCAGTCTCTCATTTTGCTGTCAGTTTGTTCAGACTTTATCAACATGTCTCTTTTTCAATTGAAAACCAAATTAAAGAGGTCAGCTAACCCAGTTCACTCCAAACTTCCCCCTTGGTTCCCCTTACCTAGGAAATGTCTCCCTGTTGGCTCCCCTCACCTAGGAAATGTCCCCCCCAGGTTCCTCTTACCTAGGAAGAGTACCAACACACCCTTAAGATGTTGAAGTCTTCAGACCCAAAACAGCTGGAATAACAAGTCAGGACTGTCAACTTAAATAAGGAGGTCCAGATTTCGGGAGCACTCACCAGACCACCTGAAGAGTGCAGTGAACCCGGGGGGGAGGAGGGGTAGTGGAGCTCAATGGTCCCCTGTGGTACCAGTGTTGGTTGAAAGTAGGCTCCACCTGGTCTCAGGTGGGTGTCTCAGAAGTCCCTTCGTGGTTGCCAGGATAAGGTGCCGCAAATAATCAATAATCGTTCTGTAGCTCAAAGTTTTATTTGAGCCCAATTTCATTTGAGGACTCTAGCCCGGAGCACATCTTTGCAAGGGAAGAAAGCGCTGTGAAGAAGAGTGCTTTTCAGCAGAGTTACATCCCGTTTCCAAAGACAGAGACACACATCAAGCATGACAGGTGCACATTCTCTCAAGCATTCAAGGAGATATTTTGCTATTGATGAGCACATAGACAGCAAGTCACCATGGCCTCGGCCCTGGGGGAAATGAGGCATTCAGTCTTATCTTGAAAGGGTGCTGGCATCAAAGGAAGGGAGGAATGCTTTTTTATCTTCAAAGAGTACATTCTTTACTTTAGGGTAACGATTAAAGTACACAGACAATGCATGTCTGACAAGCCACGAGTCAGGTTTCTTTGGTTCAAATAAATTTCGGGCCAAATCAGGTTCCAACCAGAATGGTTTCCACATATACTTGAAAACATAAAATATCTTATATCGCACCTGATGACATCCCGAGGGAGTAGATGTTAGAATGGCCCCCACTGCACAGATGAGGACACTGGGGAGGCCCTGAGAGGCACGTGGTTGTCCAGGGTGACATCACTGGCAAGAAGCAGGAGCGGGACTGCATTCAACACTGTGTCCTCAAAGCTGGGGCCCTGCTTGCGTTCAGACATCCCCAGAGGCTGTGGGGTGGACTCTGTTGGTGTGACTGTGTCTGGACGTGGTGTGGAGATGGAGAGTGAGCAGTCAGCAGCCACGGGAGCCCTTAGGGAGGTCTTGTGTAAGGAGGGAGCTTAGGTAAGTTGACCCCAGGAAGTACCCTCATGGAGCCCAAGAGTACTTGGAACCCTGGTAACTAGGCACCCACATCCTAGAGACAGCCCCCAAGCCAGCTCACTTGTCTAGCACTTGTCTAGGAGGAGCAACGTGTTTAGTTGCTTCTTCTCGATGGTCAGGGGCCAGAGCCCCAGGAAAGCTCCCAAAGACCACCCGCAATGCAGATGCTGGTTCCTTTCTCATGGCCGACAATTGTGGCCGTTTAACCGGAGGGACAGAAAGGTAACACAGGGAGTCCTAGGGAAGGCCAATCCAGACCAGACCAGCACTGTGGTCCCATCTGGGCAGCCCTACATCCCCTCCCCATGTGTTTGTGTGGAAGGGCGGTTTCATGAGTGTGGACCACCGTGAGCAGGAGCAGGTCGCTGAGGTGTTAGAAGCCTGGTGGGCTTCTAACATGACCCTGGTGGGTCATGTTCACAGCCCAGGTCAAGGCCGGCTGGGTGGGATGTGGAGTGCTAGAGTGGCACCCTTCTGCCTGAGGTGTATGTCTTTCATCCGGGGTGGAATTCTGTGGAGACACAGGTATGTGCCTGATCTGGGAGAATTAGGTCCCGAGGACAGAAGCAGCACAAGGACAGCTGGGCAGCTGGCAGGGCTCGGATGCCTCTGGGTCGGCTGCCGGTCACTGCCGTTGCAGAGCTCCATACAGGAGATCAGCGAGGAGCTGGTAGAAGGGGACATCCAATCCCTCACCCCCAGGGGTGAGCAGCTGTGACACAAGACTGCATCAGCAGCTGTGGGGAGAACGTCTGCACTGACTGTTGGACAAGCCTCAGAGCTACCTCAGTACCCATCATCCATCCCGGACAACTATCATTACCACCAACTCCTGCAGGAAACCAGGAGGCAGCTGGGGCCCCAGCCTCCGTGCAGGGAGAGCCATCCCCTGCACAGGCTCCAGCAGGAGACCAGGAGGCAGCTGAGGCCCCAGCCACCGTGCAGGGAGAGCCATCCCCTGCACAGGCTCCAGCAGGAGACCAGGAGGCAGCTGAGGCTCCAGCCACCGTGCAGGGAGAACCATCCCATGCACGGGCTCCGGCAGAAGACCAGGAGGCAACTGAGGCCCCACCATGCAAGCAGGGAGACACATCCCCTGAAGAGGGTCCTGCAGGAGACCAAGAGGCACCTGAAGCCAAACCATCTGGCCTGGGAGAGCTGGCTCTGCAATGTCTCTCATCAGCAGCTCCTGTACCACCCATTCAAACTGCTCCCTCACCAGAAATTTCCTTCCCTACCCTCATTAATGTGTTTGTTTCCTTCTTAGTTGCTCTTTTTGATTTTTCTTTATTGTTTAGTTCTTAATAATTATTTAAATTAAATGTTTCGATTTTTTAAAATTTATGTTTTCTCATTTTAAATTGTACACTTTATGAGCATTAAGGACATTCACATTGCTGTGCATCCATCACCGCTATCTGGGCTCAGACAATTTCACACTCCAAAAGGAAATCCTGTTCTAAAAGCACTCACTCCCCGTTTATTCCTCAGGCCCTGGCCCGCTCTAATCTGTTTTCTGTCACTGTTTTTTGTTAAATCTATTCTGGATGTTTCCTATAAGTGGAATCATGCCATAACTGGCCATTTGTGTCTGCCTTCTTATTTTCACAGGGCCTGATAGGTTTTCCTTTTCTGTTTTTATTTGAAATAGAATTTCTCTAATTTGATAGGAAAATCCCAGGTGGATTCTAGATTTGATGTATCAAATAAAGCCCTTTCGGTAAATATGTGCATAATCTTGGGGTACAGACTGCTGTTCTAAGTGGGACACCAGAGCCAGAAGCCAGGCATGAAACGCCTGTGGCCAAAACAAAAACAAGACAAGGGTAAAAAGCTGGAAAGGCAAACCACAAACTGGAAAGCATTCCTCATAACCCAAGGCCAGGGAAAGGCTACACATCCCTCGCTTCCAAAAAATGCTTGAAATTCAGTATTTTAATAACAGATAAAGAGCAAACACACTCAACGCCAATGAGAGGTGATACACAGGGGCAGCATGTGTCAGAGAAGCTCGAGCTCCACGAGGGGGACACGCGCACATGGAGACACTGTGGAGAGGGCACTGGGCCCCATCAGATGGGCAGGGTTCCAGTGTGGTGACAACCAGCCCTGGTGACAATGTGAGGAAGCAGAGGCCCCAGCAGACTCCTAGAGACAAGTGTGAAAGGACACTCCTCTCTGGAGACCAGCCTGCAGGACCCATCACAGCCCCCAGGGGCACGCCTGTGTTGGCGGTGCTGATCCCAGGACTTCATCCCACAGAAAGTCTGTACAGTGTGTGCACGTGTGTGCACATGCGTGCGTATGTGTGTGTGCACTTCTGGGTGTCAGGAACGGAGCATTCCAGGGTGTGTGCTCTTCTAGAGCCTGATTTGTCCAGGCATGGCCACCGCCAGGCAATCCTATTCCACTTGGTATGTTCTCTGTCCTGGCATCAGAATTTATGAAGACCCCCTGCTTGGACCAGGGGCCATTTCCAGTTTTTCACTCTCTGAATCGTGCTGAAGGGAACACCTGCAACCACAAATCTCTGTTTAGGACAGAATCCATGACGTGGAGTTTCTGGGTCAAAATGTATACTGTTTTTAATGAACTGGCCCCAGTTTCCAACACCAGAGGGCTCTTTGTCAGCTTTGAGCCTTCTTTGGGAAAGCAGGGCCACAGAGACCCCGGGGCTGGGACCTCATGGAGTGAGGGAGGACGAGGAGCTGGCAGTGGATGTGATCACGGTACTTGGGAGTGAGCTGTCTGGCAGAAAATGTCCCACCCCTCAGCCCAACACCTGGCCCCACCCATCGTGGTGATGTCATGGGCTAGTCCTCTCGCTGATGCTAGAGCTGGTGCTGGAGCTTGCTTTAGCTCAAAACATGGCTCTGATTCTAGAACTGGAGCTGAAGCTGGAGCTGGTTCAATCTCAGCAGCTCATGCGAGAGCCTGTGTTAGAGTTGCGCTATCTCTATAGCCGCCAGTATCTCGAGCTCTGGGGAAGGCACTGGAGCTGGAACTACCTCCAGAGATAATCTAGACCTGCTTCTGCAGTTTGATAAAGCTCTTGAGCTGGCTCCAACTCTTGCACTGGAGCTGGTGTAGAGTTATTGCTGTAAGTGGCTCTAACTGTGGTTCTCATTCTAGACCTGGTTCTTGTGGCTCTAGTTGTATAACCAGTCTTAGCTCTAGCTCTGTAGCTGGTGCTAAAACTGGTGGTGGATTGGTTTGTAGCTCTGGCACCGGCTCCACCTCTGGAATTGGTGTTGGGGCAGATTCTGGTACTAGAGCAGCACAGGCTCCGGCTGGGGGGTTGGTGATAGAGATGCCTCCATCTCTGAAATCGGTGGTAGAGCTGGTAGCACAGCATGATCTAGTTCTGATGTTGGTGCTAGAGCTGTTGCCAGAGCTGGTTCTTTCTCTTGAGCTGGCATTGGCTCTAAGTCTGCTACTGGTACCCAAGCCAGCTCTTGCTCCAGCACTTGTGGGGGATCTAGCTCTGCAGCTGGTACTAGATCTGTTGCTGGAGCAGGCTCTGCCTCTGAACTTGGAGCTGACTCTAGCTCTCGAGCTGGTGCCAGAAATGGCTCTAACTCTGGAGCCAGTGTTAGAGCTGATGCTGGAGCTCGCTCTTCCTTGGAACCTGGCACTGACTGTAAACTAGCTTCAACCTGGTTCTCACTCTAAAGTGAGCACTAGAACCATCACTGGGACTGGCACAGGAGTTGGTGATAGAGCTGCCTCTATCTCCAGCGTTGATGCTACAGCTAGTGTTCAAGCCAGCTCTAGCTCATGAGAGAACCCCGGCCCTGACCTGCAACTAGCACTGGAGCTGAAGGTGGAGCTTGCTCTATCTCAGGAGTTTGTGCAACTGTGGGAGCTGGGGTTAGCTCTAGCTATGGAGCTGGCCCCAACTCTGGTGCTAGAGCTGTTGGTAGAGCTGGTGTTGGGGCTAGCTCTGGCTATAGACCTATCACTGGCTCTAGTTCTGGAGCTTGTAATAGAACTGGTTCGTGCAGTGGCTTGGGTGTTGAAGCTGGTCCTGAAAATGGCTCTGAGTCAGGATTCTAGCTAGAGCTGGCTCCAGAGAACACTCGAGCTCTTGAGCTGCTGCTGGAGCTGGTCTTGGACCTGGCCCCAGCTTTTGACCGTTTTCTGGAGTTGGCACTAGCTCTGTGGCTGGTACTACATCTAGCTCTTGGACATGGGCAAGAAATGGCTCGAACTTCAGATTTGGTACTAGAGCTGGTGTGATGTCTGACACTGAAGGCGGTGCTAGCTGTGGAGCTGGTGGTGGAGCTGGCACTAGCTCTGAAGCTTGTTTTAGAGCGGGCACTGGTGCTTCGAGAGGACAAATGTTCAGCAACATGACTGCCTTTCCACGTGCCTTTCCAAAAACAGAAAACGCCCCGCTGCCCTCCAGAGAAGCCCCAGCCCAAGGATCCAAGAAGCCTTCCAGGAAGCCTTCCCAGACTGTAGACAGTGTGCATGTATCAAATAAATTTTTTTCTTCTGTTCCTTATCTTCTTATCACAGAACATCATATGTAACTAGATGTATCAATAACAGTTAACTTCACATGATAGTATTTAAGTCATAGGATATCAAGGAAAGGAGTGCACATCACCCAAGAACTTTGCATCCTCCTTGGGGAGAGTATTTGTGTTTTGAGTTGTCCACAGGAGAGGGGTACCATGTTAGAGGGAAGAATGACTTTCTTCCTGTCCTTATTTGGAGATTAAATGCGGCTAAAGGAGATGTGAGTGGGCGCCAAGTTGAGGGAGCGTGGGCTCTGATGGTTAGTCTTGTGTGTCAACCCGACCAGGCCATAGTATGCAGCTGTTTAATCAAACTGGATATTTAATCGTGTCTTGCTGTGAAGGTATTCTGTAGATGTGGTTAACACGTACAATTAGTTGACCTCAAGAAAAAGAGATTACTGTCAATAATTTGGGTGGGCCTCATCAGCTGAGGGCCTTCAGAGCAAACACTGAGGTTTCCCAAAGAAGAAAATCTGCCTCGAGACTCCAGCATCTAGACACCTGCCTGACTTTCTAGTCTGCAAGCCTGGTCTACAGATTTTGGACTTGCCAGCCCTCATGAGCACATGAGCCAATATATTAGAATCAGTCTCTCTCTCTCTACACATACATATACACACATCTGTGTGTGTGTGTGTGTGTGTGTATGTGTGCACGTGCATATGTATCCTGTTGGTTGTTTTCTGGAGAACTCTGACAAACACAATGCTGAAATGCCTTTGTCCTTCCTTTTTCCACTTTAGAATCACTGTTCTTTAAGGGCTTCGGAAACTCAGTGCCATAGGAAGTTTGCAGACGAAGTGTCTGTCCAATCCAGACCTCGTACTGCATGTCGGGCTCTGCCGGCACTGCCTGGTAATTCTGAGAAAGCGTGGCTGACGCTTTCCTGCTGAGGACATGCAAATGACCCCAAAGGCCTCTTACTTGAAACCGGGCAAAATGTGGAACAGAAAGCTCACCCTCGTGAGGCCGGCTGACAACAGGGTCAGCACCCAGACTCCTGCAAGAGAAAAGTGATACACGAGGCCTCAGAAAATTAACCAGACACCATATTTTCAGAATGTGGGCTTCCATGCCAGGAAGGTCTGTAGAGAATATGTCATATTTCCTTTAACACATTTCTTGAAGAAGTCAAGTTTTTTGCCTATTTATTGTTACCTTTCAGCACACACACTTGATATATGCTCTTTCCTGCACAATCCTCTCCCTTCATGCTAAATATTTTCACTCTACAGTCAGTAAAGAGAAGAGAACACGACGGAGAACGCAATCCAGAGGGAGCCACCATCCTCGGAATCACCATGAGTATGTGAATATCTGTCGTCACCTGTTTGGAGTGGGCCCACCCCCCAGTTACACAGCAGCCAGGGCAAGGATGACGGGATCAAGAGGTCTAGACTAGTCATTCGACTGGCTTTCAGCAAGTATTTAATATGTGGGTTCTGGTTTGCCTCCAGAGAGGTTCTGTGTGTTTGTGTGAGGGAGAAAGATGGAGGAAGAGGGGAGGGAAGACGATTTCATGGTTTAAAAGCTGCTGCAAAAGCTAATATCCACTAGGTGCGAAAAACCATATGACAAAATCCAACACCATTTCGTGATAGAAACACTCAAGAAACTAGAAACAGAAGGGAATATCTTGAGCCTCGTCCAGGGCATCTGTGAACAGTCCACAGCTCACCGACGTCATAGTCAGTGGGGAAAGACTGGAAACGCCACCCCTGAGGTCAAGAACAAGATGAGCATTGGCCACTCTTGCCAATTCTATGCTACATTTTGCTGGAGGTTTTAGCCAGGTCAATTAGGCAAGAAAATGAAGTAAAAGGTATCTAGATTGGAGGAGATGAAGTAAAATTATCTCAATTCTCAAATGATGTGACCACATATAGAGGAAATCACAGAGAATACATGGAAAAACTATTGGAACTAAGAAATGAGATTAGCAAAGCTGCTGGATACAAGATTAATTTAAAAAATCCATTGTATAGGAATATAAATTGGTGCAGCCACTATGAGAAAGAATATGCAGATTCCTCAAAAAATTAAAAATAGAACTACCATATGATCCAGCAATTCCACTTATGAATATTTATCCAAAGGAAATAAAAACACTAACACAAAAAGATATCTGCACCCCACTGTTCATTGCAGCATTTATTTACAATAGTGAAGACACGGTAAGCAACCTAAGTGTCCTTTGATGGATGAACCGGTAAAGAAATGTGGTGTAAGTATATATATATAACGGAATCTTATTCAGCCATAAAAAGGAAAGAAATCCTGCCACTTGCAACAACATAGACGGGCATTATGCTAAGTGAAATAAGTCAGACAGAGAAAGACAAATACCATATGATCTCACTTAAATGGCGAATCTAAAATTAAAAAAAAAAGCAAAAACTGAGCTAACAGATACAGGGAACAGCTTGGTGGTCGCCAGAGGCAGGGGGTGGGGGTTGGGCAAATGAATGAAGAGGTCAAAAGGTATAAACTTCCACTTAGAAAATAAATGAGTCCTGGAAATGTAACAAAAAACATGGTGACTATAGTTAGCAATAGTGTATTGTACATCTGTTAGATGCTAAGAGAACAGATTTTAAAAGTCCTGATAACAAGAAAAATATCTGTAACTATGTGAGGTGATGGATGTTAACCAGACTTATTGTGTTGATCTTTGGTAATATATACATATATAGAATCATAATGTTATATGCCTGAAACTAATATAATATCATATGTCAAGTTTTAAAATATCAATTTTATTTCTATATACTAGCAAAGGAAAATCTGACAATAAAAGTAAGAAGATATGTTAATTTACAATAGCATCCAAAACAATGAAATAATTAGAAATAAATTTATCATAAGAAGTACAAGAGTTGTACAATGAAAGATACAAAACATTATTGGAAGCAATTAATGAAGACCAAAATAAATGGAAAGACATTTCATCTTCATGTATGCGAAGACTTGATACTATTAAGGTGGCAATACTCCACAAATAGAACTAGAGATTCAGTGGAATTCCAAGCAAACTCCCAGCTGCCTGTTTTTGCAGAAACTGACAAGCCAAGGCTAAAATTCATATGGAAATGCAAGGAAGCCACAAGAGCCAAAACAATCTTGAGAAAGAAGTTCAAAGATGGAGTATTCACACTTCCCAATTTCAAAAATTATTACAAAGCTACCATAATGAATACAGTGTGGTGCTGTCATAAAAAATAGACATACAGACCAATGGAATAGAATTGAGAGTCCAGAAATCAACCTACATATTTACAGTCAATTGATTTTTGATGAGTGAAAAGACAATTCAATGGGGAAAGAACAATGTTGTCCACAAATGTTATTGAAACAACTGGATTTTCACACGCAAAGAAATTGGACTCTTTGCTTACAGTACTTACAAAAATGAACTCAAAATAGATCCAACAGCTAAATATGAGGCAAAACTATACAACTCTTACAAGAAAACACATGGGAATAAAACTTTTATTTTATTTATTTTTTTTGTGAGGAGGACCAGCCCTGAGCTAACATCCAATGCCAATCCTCCTCTTTTTTGCTGAGGAAGACTGGCCCTGGGCTAACATCCATGCCCATCTTCCTCTACTTTATGTGGGACGCCACCACAGCATGGCTTAACAAGCGGTGCGTCGGTGCCCGCCCGGGATCCGAACCAGCGAACCCCGGGCTGCCACAGCAGAGCACGGGCACTTAACCGCTTGCGCCACTGGGCAGGCCCTAGGAATAAAACATTTGACCTTGAGTTAGGTGATGATTTCTTAGATAGGACACCAAAAACACACGAATAAAAAATAAACAAATTGGACTTCATCAAAATTAAAAATTTGTGTGTATCAAAAGGCAGTATCAAGAAAGTGAGAAGACAGCCTGCTGAATGGGACACTATACCAGCTCACCATATATATAACAAGCTACTTGCAAATAGAAGATAGAGTGAATGCTTACAACTCAATAATAAAGAAACTAATAACCCAATTTAAAAATGGGGAAAGGAGCTGAGCAGACATTTCTCCAAAGAAGATATACAAGTGGCCAATAAAGACATGAAAAATGCTCAACTCCATTATCCAGGAAGAAAATGCAATCAAAACCACAATCAATAAGTATCATTTCCCATCCACTAGGATGGTTGTAAATTAAAAATATAGATATTAAGACGTGTTGTCAAAGATAGGTAGAAACTGGGATCCTCATACATTGTTGGCAGGAATAAAGATGGAAAATAGTCTAGCAATTCTTCAAAATTTAGAGAGTTTTCATATGACCCAGCAGTTCCACTCTAGGTGTGTACCCAACAGACAGGAAAACATGAAAGCTTGTACGTGAATGTTCATAGCATCATTATTATAATAGCCAAAAGGTGGAGACAAGTCCAATGCCCCTCAACCGATGAATGGATCAATAAAATACAGTATATCTATGCAACGGAAAATCATTTGGCACAAAACAGAAAGAATTACCGATACACTAAAAACAAGGATGAACCTTGAAAACATGACATATTAAAGGAGCTATCACAAAACATCACACATTGTACTATTCTGTGTATATAAGAGGTCCAAAGTAGACAGATCGATGGAGAGAAAAAGTAGAGGAGTGGTTGTCTAGGGCTGTGGCGATGGGGGAAGGGGGAGTGACTGCTAATGGGTCCAGGGTTTCATTCTGAGGTGATGAAAATGTTCCACTGTTGTGGTGATGGTTGCCCAACTCTGTGACTCTACTACAAGCCATTGATTTGTACACTTTAAATGGGTGGCTTACACGGCATGTGAGCGATATCTCAATACAGCTGTTTTACGAAAATACAGAGAAAGATAATTTGTTTCAACTTGGAGATGTGTCTTGGTCCCAGGAGCAGCCGGACTAGGCACTTGCTATAGCACAAAGACCCAACCCATCCAAACGATATGGGTCACAACCCCACAAAACCCACCTTCACAAAGCCCACCCCCAGGGAAATGGGGAAAGACGTCCTCAGAAGGAATGGATGGAGGAGTTGGCCACTGGAGGAGGGGGTGCAGACTTGGTCCAGCCAGCAGCATGGGCACGAGCAGCCCTAACCCTAACCTTCACACTGATGAAATTTTACCTTGAATTTACGCCTTGATCTTCCCAAGGTGAAGCACGTGCAGCTTAGAGTGTCTCTCTTGGCAGGAGGGTAGCTGGCAGAGGACAGAGAGGAAATTTTATCTTTTGATTTTCAAAGCAGCTATTCCATGTGGGAAATACATCAAAGGGGAGAAAACATGAGTGTACACGGGGATATCTTCACTACAATTCAATTGGACCAAGACACTGAGGTTTGCTTAGACAACTTGCCCAGAACAGGGCTGGAGATGGGATTTTAAAAAATAGGATTTGGAATTAATGAGTAATATTGGGAGTGATTCACTGGGTACGATATTCAGGAACTCATCAAGTTGAACAGAAATCCTCCCAAAAGACCAATGAAAGTGCCCAAGGTCAACGATGAACTCTGGCGATAGGTAAGGAGCAGGACCTGCGCAGGGAGCATGTAAAGGAGAACTTTCCATGACACACAAGGTGTGAAGGAGTTTCACTGGAATCATCCATCTGCGAGCTGGGCCCCTCTCATTTTCATATTTACTAGCTTATGACTGTTAAGCGGTAACAACACCATTTGTGACCCCTCCTTCATGGTTTCAGGAACATTTGGTAGCTTAAGGCATCACTCTCAGAGCTGTAAGAACTTCTGGAAACCACTTACGACCTCCACACTAGCCCTATTTTACAGATGAGGAAACTGACGCCCAGGGAGGGTTCAAGGACACACTGGGAGTGTCTCTGACTTCTGGTCCAGGGCACTGTCTCATTGGGGAGCCACGAAGAACTCTCCTCTCTATGCCAGAAATGGGCTGATCCTTAGGACATTTTCAAAGAAAGTTGCCTTTTTTAAAATTTTTAAAAATTTTTCCCCCAAAGCCCCAGCAGATAGTTGTATGTCATAGCTGCACATCCCTCTAGTTGCTGTATGTGGGACGCGGCCTCAGCATGGTCCGAGAAGCGGTGCGTCGGGCCGCGCCCGGGATCCGAACCCGAGTCGCCAGTAGTGGAGGGCGCGCACTCAAGCGCTGAGCCACGGGGCCGGCCCTATAGGATCATTTTAGTTCTTTCCCTGACACAGAAACAAAACAGGCTACTGGACAAGAGAAAACTCTAGGGCAAGTTGCCATTTTTAGTTCATCCCCACAGAGATTGGAACAAATTGACTGGAGTCCTGACCCCTCAGTCCACATAGTCGACCCACAATAAATGTATCATCTCGTCATGAATGAACATCAATGAGCCGAAACACGTTTGTCTCCTCGGCCAACTAGCATCAAACTTCATGACAGGTATGCTCCTGCCACCAGGTCCCGTCTCTCCCACAGGTGCCCAGACAGTGGGCGGGCACAGTGGGCGAGACGGTGCTGCCTCTGGGGACTGGGACCAGCTCTCTCACCTGCAGGCTGGCGTGGTCAGGGCCCGTCTCCCTCACCGAGGCGATGGAGGTCTCCAGCTGTCCCTGCACACACGAACAAGCAGGCCTCCGTGACAAAGGCCCGGGACACAGAGCAAAGGGTTCACCGTCCCCCCGCGTGCAGCCCGGAGGTGGAACCAAAGGTGGGTCTCTCTCGGGCTCAGAGGCCAGTCTCTCCGGGAGCCGCAGCCTCTTCTGAAACCTCTCCCTGGGCGCCAGCTGTACCGAGACAAGGGGCTGGGAGTTCTGGGGAGACAGGAGTCCCCACACGCTGTCCTCCACCCCACAGCACCCACGACCCGGCCCCACACTGGATCCAGGGCCTCTTCCAACGCCCCAACCGATGTGGGGGTCACAGAGCAGTCGGCGGAGTGGGGACCCTCGGGACCAGCCCTGTGGCAGCTGTTGGTGTTGCGCATGTGCGCGGAGGAGCGGGGTCACGTGCATGCGCTGTGCGTGGGCCCCGAGAGCGTGCCCGGCTGGGGACGTGAGGCCCGGCTGCCCCGCGCGGGTCCACCCGCGACCGCCCATTGGAGGGAGGCCCGTGCGCCCCGAGCACGTCCCTACCGCCCCCACGCCGGGGAGAGCACAAGCCGTGTCCACACTGAGCTGGCTGATGCAGTTCCAAGAGCAGGCTCTCAGGAGACAGTTGGGAAACTGAGGCCAGGAGAGACAGGGACTGGCCCGGGCCCATGAGATGGGCAGAGTCCAGAGGAGAAGAAACAAAGGCTCCTCCTGTTTGGATCACACCTGCTTCTGTGTTTTCATTCACTCACCCATTCACTCATTGTTTCGTTTACTCTCTCATTCCTTCAATCACTCACACAGTCATTCTCTCATTCATTCCTACACTCATTCATTCAGTCATCACTCATTCACTCACTCATTTGTTCATTCACTGGTTCATTTATTCAATCATTCAGCCAACATCCTCCAGTCCTTGCTGTGTGCCAAGCACTGTGACTTCACCAGGGAGCACAACCTGATGTGGTCCCTGCTCACGTGGAGCTCACGTCCACTGTGTGACATAAAAGAGGGCAGTCCCTGGGGGTACCAGGGGTGATGAGCACCAGAAATCCACACCTGAAAATAGAGGCCAGTCATGCAGAGAAAAGTTCAGAGAAAACCCATGCTGGGCACTGCAGTCTTGCATGATCCTTGACCCCATGCCCCAGCAGAAGAGCTGGAGGCCACATTTCCCAACGGCTGAAGGCGAAGGTGGGTGCTAAGGGCAGCCAATGGCTCAGGGAGACCTGAGGATGATGCCCTGTGGGGGCTGAGGATCTCTGGGCACTGACTGGGGAGGCAGGTGGCACAGGAGGGAAATGGGGCTCCTGGGCCAGGCTGCCAAAAGGCAGGGTGAGCGGGCACTCAGATCCACCACCTGGACTCCCGTGTGTGTCTTTGCCTCCGTGCCTCCCCCTGGTGAGAAAAGCTCAAACCCTCTACACCACCCTCGCTCCTCCCTGCCCCATCCAGAGTGGTGAGAGCTCCAGGAGAGGAGAGTGAGGGGCAGGGGGAGCCCTGACCACCCCTTTCCCTCCTCCACCAAGTAGAAAAATCTGACCTCGCTCAACCTTTGGCATTGGTTCCCCTGGTTCCCAAGAAACAACTTTCTCCCTCAGACCTCAGTCCTGACCCAGGAGAGAGATGGGCAGTGCCAACTCTGCACCTCCTTCCTCCATGGGGGTCTCCAAAGCCCCCAAGAGGTGTTACCCATGCCACTGCCCTCAGCCCAGAGTACTCACCCAAGATGGAGAGGTGTGCAGAACTCTACTCCCAAAGATTCAGAGGGTCCAGAGCCCCCCAAGAACCAGCATTCTCCCCCTCCCACCAACCCCAGGCCACAGACCCCTGGAGGGAAGGGAGGGAGCCAGGTGACTCAGAGCCGCCCACTGTGACCTCCCCCCACCAGTCAGCATGGCCTCAGAGACCAGTGTGGTGTCCAGAAGATGATGCACGCTCTGGTGGAGCCTGGCCCTTTGTGGTGACAGAGGAGGCTATGGAGGTCAGGAGAGAAGGCTCTGGGGAGATAGGAAGGGACAGGACCCCACCCCATGCCAAGGCACCATTTGCCTGATCATCGAATATGAACCTGTTCACCCACCACCAGCCCCTCCTGGCAGTATTTCCCAGGAAGACTTTTAGGAGTCTCACAGCTACCCTGGGCCACCTCTCTGAGCCTCTGGATCTGGAGGTGGGGACAACTAGGGCCCTTGCCGGCCCCGGCTAAGAGAGGGAACCTTGAGGAGCTCCCATATGAGAACAGAGCACTCCAGTCCTGGGACTGAGAAATTTTTGATGCCACTCTCTGAGTGAACACTGGGCAGGGTTAGGAAGAAAATACCCCCAATATATGTGTGCCCACTGTAAGCCAGGGCAGGGAGCAGCCAGTCACTGCTGTCACATCCACTGAGAAATGGAGTTGGTGATTGGTTTAGTGAGAGGAGCCTGGGGGAGGATGATGGAGTCTCCCAGCAGTGGAAAGACATGAGCTTTGGCCTTTCAGGTTCCTGGATACTGTGCTGAGGGAGGGGCAGCAGCCCTCCATTCACAGAGGCCTCCTGGGAGGGGAGAAACTAGAGTGGTGGACGGTGGTCGGCCCAGCAGAGGGCAGGCTTGGGAAGAGTGGCGGGGCTGTCCTGAGGGGAGTGGAGCCCTGCTGTAGGAGAGACCTTTCCCTACCTCTCAGAGCTCATCTGGCTCTTTTCTTTCTTTCATTTTCAAATTAGAGGCAGCAAAAGGACAAGCTTACCTGTCTCTCATCCCCTTTCCATACCTTCAGCTTTGATGTCCACCCCTCTTATGACGCCTGCTCTCTTGGGAAGGTAAAGGCAGGAGCTGGTGGCTGAGGCAGCCTCTGGCCTTGAGGCAGGCGGCACCAGGAGCGGCTGGATGGGAGGTAGGAGCCTGCGGCCCGGCCCCTGGCGTCTGTGGGCAGCCTGGTGGTGAGGGAGTTTGTGGCTCTTGCTTCAAGGAGGTGGGAGGCTGTGAGAGTCAGGAGTGCAAGGTGGACCTTGCCCTGGGGGCAGGACAGTGTTCTGTACACGGCAAACGTGTGTTCATACACACACATGTAAGTGTGAGCATGTGCTGTGTCATCCACAATAGGGTGTGTGCCAGCACACGTGTGCAGAGCCCAAATCCTAGCTGAGGGATTGGCTCATCCCGTATTTTGAGGCCTCGGTAGCATTCTTATCCGGGGGCCACATGTGGAGCTGATGGTGGTGTGGCAGGCCTTGCATGCAGGACTGCCCCAGCCCACTTGACTGTGTAAATCTGCTCTGTGGAGGGGGCAGAGGTGTCTCCAGCAGGGGCTCTGCTGTGCAGCACGAGGCCTGGCAGTCCATGCAGCCCAAAGGGGCTAGACCTGCTGAGCTGGCTCTTCAGAAGCATCCAGTCCTTAGGATACTGTTCACAGTGAGAGGTTTTGGGTGCTGGTGCCCCCTCGCCTACTGGGGCTCGTCCCTGAAGAGGGTCCAGCAAGTTGGAGATGGGGCGGGAAGGGGGGATGAAAAATAGGCCAAATTCATGTCCCAAGTCACAGCCTAAGCCCAGTGAATTTCCCTGTTCCCTACCTCAGTTTACCTATTCAGGAAATGTTCCAGAGTGCTGGGCAGGGTAAGCTCCAAAGCTGGGGTCAGGCGGTAACAAACAAAATCTCAAGCCAACCTCCTCCTCTATGCAAAGATCATTTCCGTCACCCTGAGATGGGGTGAGTGGATGTTGGGGGTACAATGGTATTCTGGGGGGCCTTGCCCTGCTCAGGACCTCGTCTTCAGGGGTCTGGCCCTCACCCGGCCTGCCCAAGGTCACCAGCAGTAGCAGTGGCACTTACATCTGTCCCAAAGTCTGGAGAGGGGAGAACTGGGCAGCCTTACACCCTGGTGGGGACACTCACGATTTCTTTCTTTCTTGAAGAAACACAAGACCCTCAAGATTCACGTACTGTGTGATGGAGAGAAACAAATACCAACTGTTCCCCCCAAAATACAATGTATTTTGTACTTTGTAAAGTGTTAATTAAAATGGAGAAAAATATGTTGGCTGAGGGCGTCTGATTTTGTGCTGCTCCAGGGCCACACCTCATCTCTTTTCTTCTCCATTCCATGGTCGGGGTACATGGCCAGGGGTTGGGAGGAAGGCAGAACAGCCTCCCCATCCACACTCAGCGGCTGAGAGAGGACACATCCCCAGAGCAAGAGGGGCTTTATTAGTTACCTGATGCAGGGTAACGAGTTGCCCCAAACGCAATGGATTAAAATGATTGTTTACGTGTCACCGTTTCTGTGGGTTAGGAATTCGGGAGCAGTTTGAGCAGTCCACTCAGGGTCCCTCGGGAGGCTGCAATCATCTGAAGTCCTGGCTGGGACTGGAGGATCTACTTCCCAGGTGGTTTATTCACAGGGCTGGCAAGTTGGGCTCAGCTGTTTGCAGGGAGCCTGTTCCTCTCCACATGGGTCTCCCCATGGGGCTGATTGAGTGTCCTCACAATACGGTGCCCAGATTCCCCCAGGACAAGGGATTCAAGGGCCAGTGTAGGAACCAAAATGGTTTTTTGGCCCTGAGCATCAGAATTCACACGCCTCTGCCTCCACCATACTCTGTCACCATACAGCCCTGCTCTGATTTGACACAGGAGGAGAACACACAAGGGTGTGAAACCAAGAGGCCAAGGTCACTGGGGTCATCTTGGAGACCGGCTACTGTGCCCATCATTCCTCCCAAACCTCTGGCAGAGGCAGGCCTGGGGGTGAGGGGGTCTGCGGAGCAGGACAGGGCCTTGCTGGTGCATGGGGAGGATCCGGGGCTGGATTCCGGGCCACAGGGCCTCTGGCCCAAGCCTGGAGCCGTGCTGTGGATGTCACACCCCCAGGAAGGTCCTTGGTGCTAGAAGCCCAGGAGCTGACGCCTCCCTACAAGATACCCTGGGGGCACGAGGGAGGGCTCCGTGCCCAGCGTCCCTAACACAGGGCTCTGGCATTTGGTTCCTGCCCTTTTGACAGGTAGGCACGCAGGATGCCCAAGCAGGACAGAGGTCTTGGACCTTGGACACGCTTCACTGCCCCTCTCTGACGTTTTCCATAGAGGGCCAGTGTGACCAAGGCAGTGCTGAAGACCTGAGCCTGCACTGAACCCCACCAAACTCCATTCCCACCTGTCTCACCCCTGCTCGCAGGAAAAGTGGACCTGGGGATTGAAGGGAGTGACAATGAGGATGAAGCTCACTCACCACCCTGAGCCCAAGAAAGTTCTGGATGCTGTGAATGCTTTCCCTTCTGGGGTCTTCAGACTACGCCCCCCTCATTCCTTCAGAGACCCCATTGGAGCTGGGACATCCACGGGGACTCTTGATTTCCCCCAAAATCTCAAAAGTTACAAAGAACTCCAGGGCCCGATCTCCCATTCCCACCACTCACTCACAGTCACTGTCACTTGGGCGGTGCTGGACCTTGTGCCAGGTGCTGGGGACCCCGAGGAACAGGCTGTGGCCCCTGGACCTGCGTCTCTCTAGGAGGTGAGAAGACAGGGAAAGGAGCTAGTCCAAAGAGTGCAAGGCCAGGCTAGACCACAAGGGTGTGCTGTGCCCAGGGGGAGGGAATGACCACTGTCCAGTAGTAGGGGGCAGAACAAGAAGCCAGGACATTAGGGTTGAGCTTGGTAAGATGGGGACCCAGCAGAGGGAGGAGCAAAGGCGCAGAGGGCCAGAGGGAACCTTGGCTGGAATGGAGGAGTGCGGCGGGGGAGGGAGGAGTTGATGCGGCAGGTAGGGGATGAGGCTGAAATGCAAAGTGGGTGCTCAGGTCCGCCAGGGGCCTCACCCTCCTATAGGCCATGGGGAGCCACTGAGGACTTCCACGCAGGGGACCCAACTTAGCATCTGAGTGGGAGTCTTGGTTATGAAGAGGGCTGATAGGAGCAGGAAAGGGGGACTGCCAGGGTCCTGGTCTCAGTTCTCAGGAGGAGGCCCCTGGCTGGTTCTAGAGTCGTCCCTGTGCAGAGTTGGGGTGGTGGGCGCATTGGAGTATCAGGGGACCAGCAGATGTCCAGCCAGCCCTCAGAACCATGACTGTGCCTCTCGCCTAACCAGGGCATAATTCCTCCTGGAGCAGCTCTGGCTGCTTGTGGCAGGTTCTCACCACTGCTCACATTCAGACCCCCACGGGGGTTACCCATGCCAGGACTCCACCCCCAAGAGTCTGATTCAGTTTCTCTTGGATAAAATATCGGTGTAAAACGTCCCCCACCCTCTCTTAAAAGGTAATGTAAAGAACTGGGCCACAGAACAGCAGCAACTGTGGTCACATGGCCCCCCGGGTTTATCATGTGACATTCCTCTGGGGGGGCAGGGGGCTCATGATGGTCAAAACGAGCTCTCCAAAGGGAATGTGCGGGATGAGATCGTGGGGGTGGTTGCACCACATAGACAATACGCTAAAACCACTTAATTGTACACTTTAAAATGGTCCTACGTCATGTGACTCACATGTCAATGTTTTAAAAATATCGATGTGGTAGAAAAAGCAACAGGAATGGATGCTGGGCGTGAAGGATGGCCAAGAAAGAATATGAGTTATTCTGACACTCTTGAGGGTTAGAGGAAGTCCCTATCAACATGGTGGAGGCAGCACAGAGAAGAAGGAGGAGGACGGAGGCAAGAACCGGGAGCTCCCACCTCGCAAATGTTGGTGGGGGAGCATCTCATTTGAGCTGTTTTTCCAGGAGCTCTGGACCTGATCTGATCCAGCGGGAAGCTCTGCAGCATCAGCGAGACCCAGGCCCATCTCCCACCCTGATGAGCTTGGGACACCGGGAGGGTCCTGTTGTCCCGGGAGAACCTCGGAGAGCAGGCAGAGCCTCTGAGGAGCCTATGGGGAACAGCCCGCGTTGTTTTCAGGGCAATTAATACTCCGTGTCTTGGACTCAAGATCACCGAGCGTGTCATGAAATATGTGGTAAGTGTCCAAACTTAAAAAATTAAATGAAGGCACCAGTGATCCCACTTCTTAGGTATACACTTGAGAAAACTGAGAACACGTTCACACAGACACTTGTACCGAATTCAACAGTTGGTGGACATTTGGGTGGTTCCACTTTTTGGCTATTATGAATAATGCCAGAACTTCATGTACGAGTTTTACATTGGCCCAGCGTTTTATTTATTTTGGATCATTCGCATACATCAAAACAATCAATCAGTAACCTCCCAGATGATTCTATCATACAGGCAAGGTTGTGAGGCCCAGGGTAAAGGGTTGAATCTGCCCAAAGGAATCCCCTCATGAACATGGCCCCCAGAGCAGGCGGCCTCATCTTGATTCCCTAGTTTGAGGCCAGACTCATTAGAGGCAGCCTGCACCCAGATGCGCCAGCTGGAATGAACGCGTCCTTCTCACCACTGCATCCCCTGCACCTGGCAGCTCCTGGCGTACAGTCAGACAGGAACAGGGACCCAATCAGGCCTTTGCTTCATCTTCAGTGTTCTCCCGCTGTAATGAGGGTGGATGACTTAGCTGTGGAACAGCTTTCGGTCATGAGCCTGAGCCTGTTCAGTTTCCGTCTCTGAGGGTGGACTCACAAGGGCCATTTTTCTGATGGGCACAGATTCCTGTGCTCTTCTCTGGCAATTCAGCTGGCACCACCCTACCAGAGCGACAGCAAGACCAAGTCTCTCTGCTCCTCATGGGCAGCCCCCACACCAGCTACATCCCACATGTTTGCCTCCCTAGCAAGACAATGGACTCCTGGTTCAAGAAGGTGACCGCACTCTCGGGATTTTTCCTTTTAAACTTGACTGCTCAGCATGCCCTCAGTGTGGCCCTGAGAAAATCACAGCAAGAGGGACTCCAAGCACTGTCTCCAGCTCAAGCTTAATCTGGGCTGTTCCGTGTGAAATATCAAGGTTGGTGTGGAAGAAAGGCTGGGTTTCTTGGTCACCACAACATGAGCGTCTGAGGGTAGCTGGGTGATGCACCCTGGGAGAGAGAAAGGCAAGTGTGGGGTCCTTTGTGGAGGGGATACATTCCTGGGGCTCAATCCTGGGGCAGGGCAGGCCCCAGGAGAATGGAGACCTCACAGAGCCACCCCAGTGCTGGGGGCCACCCCCAAGGCCATCTGAAGTGGTCTCTGGGAATGTCAGGCTGCATGGTTAGGCCGAGGCAAGGAGCAGCTCCCATGCTGCCCCTGCGGGGAGAACGGCCCTCAGAGTTGTGAGTAACTCTGCTGCTTGTCAGGAGGTGCTGGGACCTGACCAGGGCTGCCCATGAGGAGAGAGAACAGTGTGGATCTTCAGAAACGCAGCCCGAGTGTCTACCCTGTGCTAGGTGCTCAGCGAGATTGTCACCCGCTGTGCCAAGTCAGAGCACTCTTCCTGCCGCGTGGTTCTCAGCGTCTGACTGTGTCACATGAACACAGTGAGTGCACAGTAGGTGTTTCCTGACCTCGTGAAAATGCGAGCCAACCACATATTCAAGAAACAAGCATGATCAGGACAAGACTCTCCTGAGTGAGTCAGGGGTGGACCTGACGAGAATGGCAGGCCAAGTGTTTTGGATTCACTGATGTCAGGGTCTGTGTGCCAGCAAGAGACCCCCGTCCCCGCCAGAAATCATCATGGACTGGCAGCATGTACACCTGGCGGGTGCTCAGGGAACAGAAGACTGAGACCTATGCCCCTGGGAACGGCTATCCACTGAGGGAGATAATGGTGGCCACCGTGTGATGAGAGTCCCTCCACCTTCTCAGGCCACACCTGCCACTCGGGCTGTGCACTGGCCTCCTCTACAGACCCCAATACATGCAGAAGGACAGAGCCTGAGTGTAAGAAGTCAGGACAGCCAGAAGACACGTCGGAGTGGCCCATGGTCACTGCATTCAGGGTGTCCTCACACACTCGCTGAAGTGACAGGAGCCCGGAGCCTGCAGACAGACTTTTCGCAGGGAAAAAAAGGATAAATTATAGCAACGAAGCTAATGGTGGAAACAGTTTCTGTGTCTGTGGGCCTGCCGAGGTCACAGGGAACCAACAGAGCCAGCGGCAGAGGGAAGGCCCGATGGAAACAGCCCCTGAAACACCAAAGTGCCTCGAAACACTCTGCAGTGGGTTTTTGAAAGATAAATCCTTATTGTATTTAAATTATACATTTTTACAAGTGTTTTTTAAAAATGCTTTTCACAATTTCAAAAGACATTATTAGAATCCAGCCTTCAAAGGAAATACTTAGGCCTGTGCGTGCATACGGTCGTGCGCAGGCACACACACGCTCTCTCCGCAGTCTGTCTCTGGAGGCAACATGAGAACCACAACCGGTGGTGCCTCTGGGACAAGAGACGGGAGACTTAGTTTTCATAAGACACTTTGTACCAAGTACGTATGTTCCGTGTTCAAAAACATCAATAGCTTTGTTTAGAAGAACTGATTTAGTAAACAGTAATATAAACTACAATTTAAGAAAGAACACTTTAACACTGAAATGAGCCTTTTGGTCTAATTGCATTCTCCCCGGTATGAAAAACATTATTTTTCACTTTGGTGGCTGTGGTAAGGCACTCTAAATATTAAATATCCTGCTTTCTTTTAAATGCATGTAAAACATTCCTCCAAACGGGCCTCTGCAAACAGCTCCTGGCACGCCAGCTTTGTCATTTCAAATCTTTCCCCCTTGGGAGCCCCTCTGGGCCTTGTGGAGCCTGGCCTGTAGCTTCTGCCTCTCTGAGGCCCCGGGGGGCCTCTGTTTCTCTGCTCCACGTGCCCGTGGACAGCCTCTGACAGGGCCTCTTCCAGGGCACAGGGGGACTGGAACCCTTGGTCAGGCTGCCCCCTGCTTGCACAGGCTGCTCACTCACAGCCCCAGGAAGGAGCGCAGCGCCAGGGAGCCTGCAGCCTGAGAAGCTGCTGCTGGGCGCTCGCTCTGGCTCCTCACCACTACGCGGTCTCTCCTGATGCCCTGGCAGAGGGTGCGCTGGGGCAGGAGGAGGCCAGCTGGGACCTGGGAGGGGAAGCAGTGCCCAGGGAACTGGTCCTGGCCCAGCCGCACACTGGACGCTGCTGCCACATCAGGTAGTCTGCTCTGTGGGCACGCACTCACGCCCGTCCAGTCCAGCCTTACGCTCCATGGCAAATACCGGTCTTCCAGGCAACCGATTCCCAGGCACCCTCGGATGTTCTTGCCTCACACAAACAGCTCTCCTTTGTCTGCACAGAAAGGAAAAGGGTGGCTTGGCTGGGCTAGGCCAGAGGCAAGTCACCAAGAAGAGGAAGGGTCATGAGAATACGCTTTCTAGAACCAGGTACAAACAGAGCCCAATGTTAAACTTCAATTTCTACCAGGCATTAATGCCTCCTTTTGAAGGGAAAGGTATACTATCCCCAAACCAAAGACATGTGCAAGCCCAGAATGACGGTGTGTCCGTCGCATGGAGAAGAGTACATGCACAGAGCTGTAGGCCCAGGAGGCTCCTGGACACGGCCCACTCTGCTCGCCCCATATGCACGCCCCTCACCCACAGTCATGGCCCACTCTGCTCGTCCCTTATGCACACCCCTCACCCACAGTCACATCCGACCACACCCTGCCCTCCACACGTCCTGAAGTCTGAGCACCCTCCAGTCCTGGTCATGCCCTAATAGAGGGAGACCTCCATCCGTCATCCCTTGTCTGGGTTTCCACATCTCGGGAGCATTTGGTCAAGGGACACAGGGTGACTGGGCACCTCTTTGGGCCGGGTCGATGTCTGTGTGCTGGGAGCTGGGACACGACAGTGAGTGAACACGTACGGTTCCTGTCCTCATGGGACAAGAGCTAGTCAAACAGTTAGAAAGAAACAAACGATCAAACCAATATATACGTGTTTACAAACTGTAAAAAGTGTCACGAGGGACAAGAACGGACTAAGTGCTCTAGAGGACAGTCCAGGAGAACAAATCTAGACTGGGCTCGGGAATGCCCACCTCTGGACGGGACCCCAGACCTGGTGGGGCAGCCTCCTGCTACCCAGCCTTCAGACCCCACTTCTGTCCACATCAGCTCTGGGCACTCCTTGGCACAGAGGCCCCATTTTACCACCTCCACCTGAGAAGCAGAAGAAGTAGACAAGACATGGAGAAGCCAGGACTAAAATAATCTGGCTGATTAATAAGGAATCCTTTTGTTCCCATCCATCAGAGCCCCTCTGGTCTGACCACCACCCTGGGGACTCCACCCTCAGATTTTACGTGTTTAATAGAACAATTCAGTCTGGCCCCCAAAAGGTTAGCAGATCTCAGGGGAAACCAACCAAGTCCAACTCCCAGCTGACCACATGCAAACGCTGGGCACAGAAGGAGAAATACCCAAGCTCTGATGCTCCCTCTACTTAGGACAGTCACGGCACCTGGAGGGTGGCTGTGGGGTCTCGGGGGAAATCTAGAAGCGGATTTCATTTCGGTGTGACCCAAAACGTCCACATGGCATGACAGCAAACAGAAAACAGTGTACTCTAGTTGAATATTTTGCACATTTCATATGGATTTCCAAGGATGTGACTCTGCACAGTTTAAGCCATAGATCATTGATACCTCCAGATTGAGTCCATAATGACTCTTAGTTTTTAAATCAAAATAGCTTTAGAAGAGTCTGGCATCCTCAAGACATTAGCATATGGAAGTGCTGACTCCGAGTGACGGTGCTGAGGGACTACCCCGGTCATCACTGCGACCGAGGGTGCTGTGCACACAGTCACCCCCCCACAGTCCACGCCACAGCCCGTGTGTGTTACAGGCCTGAGATCTGAACCTCAGACGACAACTGAAGGGCAGTCAGGACTCTGGGTCGGGGGGGCCTCTGGATAGTCCTCACAGTAGCGTAGGGCCAGAGAACACTAACGAGGATGACCCCACTCTGTCCCGGCCCAGACGCCTAAATAGAAAACAATGACTCACCAGAGATGAGTAATTGAGATTTACAAATTAACATTCTTAGGTGCAAGGAAATAGCGAATTTACGTGAGGATCCCCACAAAATGAAATTAATTTTCTTCAGTCTTACCAGTCAGGTCAACTAAAGAGCAGCAGACTGACCTGACAGTTACTGTGGTGGAACGGGAGAGGCAATCAAGGAAAGCGCACATCCGAGGGCGGGAGGCACTTGGGTGTCTGACGGCTTTGTAACTGGGCAAACCTTCAAGAACAGCTCCATTCCAGCCTTGGCTTTGATCATTCTGTCCTGGCACTTTGGAGAAATGGGGCATATTTCCCTCCACAAAACCCCAGGGTATCTGACAAATCAGCGTCCTGCCGTCCCTCATTCCTGGGTTGGGTCAGGGTTTGGGCTTGGCCAGGAGCGGGATGAGCCCCACACTTTCATTTCCCGATGGCTCTCCCGGGGATTCATCAAACCTCTGCTGGGTTCCCCAGCACCCTGACATTCTCGAGGGTCCACCTCCTACCACCGACTGGCATCCTCTTGAGAAAATTCACTTTCACATGAGCCCAACCACAAACCAAAGGAACCAAAAACAAAACTCCAGGATGAAAAAAGACACACATTATACAACTTCAAGCCAAACAACATCTGGATGAGCTGCTCACTGTAATTATCCACGCGGGGCGCCCCTCCACTGGATGGATGGACACTGAAAGCTGCCCACGGCTTAGGGTGAACCCAAGAGAGTGCAGCTCGGCCCGTCACTGGGGCCACACAGGCTTCGCCACTTACTGGTAAGGGGAGCAAAGTGGCTGAGTCCACAGCAAATGCAGGAAACCTGGACTTCTGGGTTGAACTCCATCAAGCTGAAGAGAGTGGGTGGAATCATTTCCGGAAGAGCGGTTTCCACTAGGTTTGTTCCGTTGCCAAGAATTCCGTAGCCTCAGACAAAAACATGTCCTTCTACATGACAGTAAAAACAGCGGTCAGTAAGTCAAACCAAGTGCAGCTCTCCTCACCAGGAATTCAAACTGCACCGCTCGGATGCTTTCGATACACAGGGATTGTTTTCTCCTCCTTGGTTGGCAAAATCACGTTAATGACACTTGGAAAAGAATCAGTTTCTTTTCTCCTCTTTTAAATTCTTACTCTTGGCGTATGTCAAGCAAACAAACCAAGCTCAGAATACAAACTTCCCACACCTGGAGGGCAACCTGGAGGGGCCTAGTCAACAAATCACCCAGAAACCCCATGTGAACACAGGAGAGCCTCAGAAGGGCAGTTATCCCCCTACTAACAGCTCTAAGTTTCACACTGACCAGGAGAGCAAGCCAAATATAAAACAACTTCTGGCCAGATGCTGAAAACTCTCAGAAATGATGTTTTGCTTATAAAAAGTGGAATACTCATCAGTGGTGCCAGATGTTTCATCCCAGGGGCATGGACCTCAGCGTCGAAACCCTAAGGCTCTTCTCCCTCTGTCTCTGTTTCTTGGTGCAGCCTCTCTGGAGAAGGCAGGGCCAGAGTCTCTGGCCCAGGCGACAGGAGGGGAGAAAGCAGTTCCTTCTCCACTCCAGAGGTTTACTACAGAATTACTAAGCTCTGGGCTAGTTATTTGTCTACAGAGAAACCAGGGCTACTATCGTTCTGTCAGGAACGTCACCCTCACCCTCTATTAACTGAACTCACTCTAACTAGGTCTTCCCACAGCCACGTTCCCTCCCTCAGGCTGAGGTCTGTGCCTGTGAATCCAACAGACACCGACCCTTCGCCATCGACCCCTCTACACCTTGCCAATGACCTGCCTGCAAGAGGCTCTCACCATTTCATACAGCACAGCCTGTGCCCCTACACGCCACATGCTTAACCGTCGCCACTCCTGAGAAGGGCAAGTATCGGGGGACATTCACCCGAGTCACAGGAAGGGTCCATACTGTTAGGAAGACAAACTTGTGAGAACTTGGAAGGATTCTGGTGAACGGAAAGAGCAGATAAGTGCCAGGTCATTCATTCACCCCACAAATATGTCCCAAACAGTAAACATAAGCTAAACATCTAACTGGTGATGGGAACATGAGGGGAAGGAAGAGACCCGGTCCCTCTCTCTGAGTTCAGTCTAGTGGAGGAGGCAGAGGTCAGCCAAAATTAACACCCAGTTAATCTGTGCTGACTGCAAGGATGGCAGGACAGGGGCCTCCGTGAGGGAACGTCAGGGAGCCTGATGTAGTTCATGGGCAGGAGCGGTCGGGAGGCTTCACTCTATCCACGTAGTCTGAGGGATGAGTAGGAGTGTGGAGGGGAGGGGAGAGCACGGTATTTCACGTAGGGGAGACAGCACCTGCACAGGGAGGGAAGGGCCATGGCCCACTGAGGGAGTTTAAACAAGGGCCGAGTGGATGAAGCCAGGGGACGAGGGGGAATATTTGCAAGACGCCAGTGGGGAGCAGGGAGGGCAGGTCATGCAGGATGCTGTAGACCACGGAAGGGTCTGGTCTTTATTCTAAGCACAATGGGGAGACGGTAAGGGTTCTAAGTAGGGAAGGGACATGATTCCTAGAGGGGAACGTGAGTGGACGTGGCAAACAGTGGAGAAGGAGCGGGGGGGGTGACGAGCAGGGGTTCACTTTTGGACCCACTGAACTCACAGTGCTTAGAGACGGCCAGGGGAAAACGTCAAGTGGCACTGAGAGATGTTCGCACCTCCGAACAGCAGGCTTGGCCTCACCAGCCAGCTGGAGAGTCCTGAGCACACAGACGGTGACTGCAACCACGGTGAGGGTGAGACCTTCTGAAGGAGAAGGCAGAGGAAAGGAGGAGAGCACAGTCCCGCCTCGGGGACCTCCGACACGGGAGGGCCTGGCCCAGGAGGAGAGCCAGGAAATGAGTCCAGAAGGAACGAGAAACGAAGAGAGCCCTCGGAGAGCCCAGTCACAGGGGCGAAAGGAAGACCGCTCTTCACCAAGATGCTCAGCACGTCACGGCCAATGTCAAACGCTGCTGAGAGATCAAGAAAGGGAAAGATTGGACAATGGTCTCCAGGTTCTTTATTATTGTTTTCAGCAACATGGAGGTCACCGTAACCCTAGCAAGAGCCACTCAGCAAACTGATCAGTGTGGAAGCTGAGTGGAACAGACAGAGGAATGAGAAGGAGACGAAGAAATGGGGACAGTAAGTCAATGCAGCTCCTGAGAACTCTCGCCTAGAAGGGGAGGCAGGAGGTGAAGCGAAGGGGTGGGACTTGGGGGAATGAGAGGATGTGGAGGGCTCCACACAGGGCCTCTTAAGATGGAAGACACCTGAGTCAGGTGTCAAGACTGATGGCGAGGGACGAGTAGAGAGGGAGAGGCTGAAGTTGTGGGGAAGAAGGCCCAGCAGATGGAGTGAGGCTTCTGAGGAACGGGGGGAGAAGTGATCCAGGGCACAGAGAGAATCATCAGCTTCAGCAGGAAGAGACACGCTTCCCCCACCACTATAAAGGGAAGGGACCCAGGGCGGGGACAGGTAGAGGCAAGTGTGCAGGAGTCCGAGTGGGAAACTGAGGGCTTTCTCAGCTGACGGCATCTGTTTCCCCTATGAAACAGGAGGCAGGTTCTTCTGCTGAGAGTGAAAGATGGGAGGGTCAGCGGTCTGGAGGACGAAGTGTGGCCAACTTAGCTTTCCAGCAGGATTTGATCTTGGTGCCTCTGCTGAGGGATAACTTTGGAAAGACAGATTCTAAGTGCTTTGGTGAAGACCGCGGCACACCAACGGTCCCTAAGTTGACTCAAAAGGAAAAGAGGGGTTTACTGACCCAGAAAGTGTACACCTAGGTGAGCGAGGCTGGCAGAGCTGGGGCCTGGCCTCTGCTGCCTGGCTCGCAGAGAGCTTCTTTACCTAACTGTGCTCTGGCAAGGGCCACTGGAAAGAAATCACTGTTGTCACTGACAGAGGGAGGCTCAGGCCACAGTCAAGATCATGGTTGTGGCAGGCTACTTCTATAATGGCCCCTAGTGAGCCCTGTCTCCTGCTGTTCACACCCACGTGTACTCCCCACCCTTGTGTGGGGGCTGGACCTAGTGACTTGCTTCTCACAAGCAGAAGGCCAGCAAAAGTGAAGGTGAGGTCACTGCCCAGATTAAATGAGAGGACACTGGCTTCTGTCTCACTGGCACTCCGTCTTACCCTCTCATTTGGTCACTCTGACGAAGCCAGCTGCCATGTTGGGAGCTGCCACATGGAGAAGCCTACATGGCAAGGAACCGAGGAAGGCTTGGCCAGCAACCATTTGCTGGACAACTACCAGCAAGGAATTGGGGCCCCTGCATCCTGCCAACAACCATCGGTGTGCTCCTGGAAGCAGAGCCTTCCCAGTGGAACCCTACGATGACTGCAGCCTTTGAGAGACTCAGAGCCAAAGACCCAGCTAAGCCCCCCCACGATGCCTCACCCACAAAATTCAAGTGGTACTTCTACCCACTGCTGCTGGCAGTATCAACTGATAAAACTTCTGGAAAGCAATTTAACAATACATACTGACAAGAATAAAAATATCCTACTCCTTTGACACTCCTGGGATTTATTCTAGAGCAATAATCCAAACGAAAGAAAAAGTCACGTATGCACACAAGATAAATGTCATAATATCTCCAACGGCCACCGCACTCCGTCTCCAAAGAAGTATGCCACCTGACAACAGGGAAATGCTCATGTAATTTTATAATAAAATGGTTAAATTAATTATTAATTATGATAAATTAAATTGATGCTATATCATACAAATATTAAAAACTGTAACTGTGAAAATATTACCACCATGGAAAAATGCTTTATGTAAGTATAAATGATAAAACAAGCATATAAAACCACACCTATGCTGTGATTACTGTATACTAATGTGCACAAATGGGGGCCGGCCCTGTGGCGGAGCGGTCAAGTGTGCACGCTCCGTTGCGGCGACCTGGGACTCCCAGGTACTGATCCCGGGCGTGCACCGATGCACCACTTGTCAAGCCATGCTGTGGCGGCATCCCATGTGGAGTAGAGGAAGATGGGCACAGATGTTAGCCCAGGGGCAATCTTCGTTAGACAAAAGAGAGGGATTGGCATCGGATGGTAACTCAGGGCGAATCTTTCTCATCAAAAAAAAGGGCCGGCCCCGTGGCTTAGCCCTTAAATGTGCGCGCTCTGCTGCTGGCGGCCCGGGTTCGGATCCTGGGCACGCACCGACGCACCGTTTCTACGGCCATGCTGAAGCCGTGTCCCACATACAGCAACTAGAAGGATGTGCAGCTATGACATACAACTATCTACTGTGGCTTTGGGGGAAAAAATGTGCACATATGAACGAGGATTGGAAGAAAACAGTAGACAATGAACAAAGATGATTTCATCTGCTGGTAGGATTACTGAGGATTTCTACAAGATTTAGTCTTATATTAATGGCCCTCTCTTCAGACCAATATCAGAAACAAAAAGGTTAAATATACAAGCTTGAGAAAATGTGTCAATCATTCCTCCCTGCATTAATCACATTCTTCTCAAATCAGTGAACATCAAGCTCCTTTTAGGGGACACTTGTTTTCTCTTTGAAAGCCTCACACAGTTTCCTGTCTCTGCTGAGAGAAAGGCTCACAGCTCCTCTGCTGAGGGGTGGCTCTAATCCTCCACCCAATCTTTTATTGGTTCCTTTCCATGGGAGCTGGGGATGAGGGAACTGGGAAGGGACAAACAGAACAGTGTCCCCAGGAAGTGATAAGAGAGGTAAGAGTCAAATGAAGGCAGGTGGTTCTAGCCCATGAGAGCCCCACTGCTCACAGCTCCAGACTGCACCATCCCAAGGAGGTGTAAGGTCCACTACCTGTTTGCCCAGCTGGGCCCCATCCATCAGAATAGACTTCTCCTTTATCCGTTAGGAACAGACTATGGTCCTGACCACAAGCGATCTATCAGACAAACAGAGGGAAGGTTGATGAGAAGAAATCTTTGGCAGCCCAGTGTCCTGCTCAAAGGACCCAAAGCACGGGAGCATTCCCTACTGCTCCTGAACCTGAGGGGGCCAAGTCCAGGCAGGCTGCCCCACACAACCTCCACTTCTTATTCTTTCTCACTCCACTGCAGCCTGGTTTCTGCCTGCCCCTCCACTGATGCGGCTCTTGCTAAAGGAAAGGGCCAGATGTCCTAAGGAGAAGACCCAAGAGCTCCTCCATCCCAGTCCATCCCTGAAGAACCACTCCCTTCTCCACAAGCCTTTCTCTTCCCCATCTCTCTCTTCTGCCTCTCCCATAGCTTCCAGTCTTGCTCCCTAGCTCAGCCTTACTCCTTACCCTTCAGTGTTGGAATCCTTCTCCAAGGTCTGTCTTCTGCCCTCTTCTCTCCTCCTCTTCACACTCCCCTGGGAGGCTGCATCCGTTTCCAAGGCTTTCTCTGTCACCTGTACACTGCTATCTCCATTCCCAACAACTTTACTGAGTTCCAGACCTGCTTTTCTAACTGCCTAATGAAAAGCACCGTTTACTAAATGCTTATTATGCCAGGCACTGTGCTAAGTCAATAACCAAGAACACCTACGAAGAAACTGAATCTCAGAGAAGGTTGGTAACTTGACCAAAGTCATCCAGTTAATATGTGGGGAAGCAGGGACTTGAATTCGCATCCATGGGACTTTCAAGTCTGTGCAAGACGCACTATACTCTACTGCATACTAAAAACAATTTCACTCTCTACCTCCTCCTTGCTTCTCTCTCCCACTCAACACGAGCCTCCTCCTCTAGGACTTCCCCATCCGGGTTGAGAACATCAGCAGCCACTCATTTGCCAGTGGAGTCAGGCTCCATTCCCTCTAGCTCACTCCCTGGACCTCTTATCAAGCCCCAAATCTGGTCAATCCTCCTTACATGTCTCTCCACATGTCCCTTCTCCCCACGCCTTCCCAAGTGGCCTTCATCACCTCCTCCCCCAACCCTAGAAAACCCTGCATCGCTCACTCTCCACCTGTCTTCCAGCCTATGCCACAGCACTCCCCTGTAAGCATACCAAACTCCAGCCACCCCACATGCTCTCAGCAGTTAAAGGCTCCACCTGCCACCTCCCCTCTGCCATGAAACCTTTCCCACCACCCATTCCTGGTCTATCTGGTAAATTCCTCTGTCACCTCATCCACGATGCCTTCTGTGCCTTCCATTCCATCCCCGGAAGACTTAATGACTCCCCTTTGCTACTCTTATAGCACTTTCGGTATGCATTCATTTATGTATTTAAGTATTGATTATAGATATCTACCATGTGCCAGGAACTGCCCCAAACATGGGAATAAATGGTGAACAAGATAAAGCCAGCCTGAAACACACACAGAGCCTGGGCACACTCAGGTACAGCTAGTTTTTTCAACTTGTCTCTCCCACTAGAGTGTTTTCCCCCCAAACCTTATTCAACTTGGTACCCCATGTTCCAGTACTGAACATCCTGGCCTACAGTAGCCAGGCGACCATTTGTATAAAATAATTTATTAATTCAGAAAATCCGCCTAAAAATTTCCCATCACCCCCCCAGTTTCCCCCTTTCAAAAGTGCCCCAAGGGGCAGAATGAGTAGCTCTCAGCCCACGCCTCTTACCTGGACCACCTGTCCATCGAAGGCCTGCGTTCTATGGACTTTGTGACTTCCGCTAATGGCTGAGGGCCATCTGGGGAGAAGCAAGACATATGGTCACGGTAAGCATTGTGGGGTTCTGGCCTCTCCTCTGTCATTCCTCACTGGCGGCCCCATACACACACATAGTAACTGTTAGGGAAACTCTCTAGGTCAAAAAGAAGGCAGAGTTAGACACAGGTGCAAAGGTAAAATAATACAAACTAAATCGCTTGGTGATTTTAATATGCTGCCAGAGCTGAGACTGGTGTTTAAACCCACCAGCATAACGCGAGGAACTAGAGGGAAATTTTTTTAAAGACCAACAGAAATAGAACTGAAACAGAGGAATTTTTGAAGTTAATCAATTTGGCTAAAAATAAAGAAGGAATCCAAAGAAGGTCTAGCCATCCCAATCAATGCTCATGCACCTGCCCTCCCACCAGGCTGATGCACGGAGCTCCCCCTGAGATGGAACAACACTCTCCACAGCTCTCCGTGGAGCGCTCACTGCTCCTCTCAGGCCTGAGGAACCTTGCTTGGTACTGCTCTGTGACTCTATCACACAGTAATCACTCCAGAGATGTTTAATGCTCAACACAACTTGGGGAGGGGTAGTCCTTGTGGGAACTCACCTGTAAGGTTCATTTTCCACCACCTTCCTTCCACATTGTCCGTAATAGCTGTTTGCCAGGCTGAAGACTAAAGAATACCACCACCAATGAAATCAGTTCTACAGGTGTGTGGAACCCAAGAATGTCAGGACTGGAAGGGGGTCTGGAAAGTGGTCCTAGTCCAACTGCTCACCCAACTGCCACTGGGTTTCCTTCTCCAATATTCCCAGCCAGTGCAGGCACACCTCCAGGCATGCTGGGGTCCAGACATGCTGCAACAGGCTGGGCCACCTGTACTTTCCCTCTGCTTCTCCTCTGGGCCCTCGTTCTGCCTCTCAGGAATTCCATGAGAGGCGAGCACCTCCTGTGAAAGGACTCAGCACCCCCTTGTCTTGACATGAGTACAGCCATGTTTGGCCACTCCATTGACCTACAGCCACCAGCACAAAAAGAAATATAAAAGCTGCTTTCTGAGTGGTGGGAACTGGCCCTTCTCCCATGAACATAGTTGCAATGTGTAAAAATTTCAAGGCCCTCGGGCGCCGCAGCCTGGGCCTGACTGACCATCTGTGCTGGGCTGGGACGATAACCACAAACCAATGCACGTACACAACTACTGGGCTGCGACAACAGCCAGGGTGCTCAGTGCATGTACGCCACTGATAACCTTTTGTGCATGGAAACACTGAATGCTTGCTCTGTAAACTCTGTAACTGCTTATATAAACTGCTGGAAAGCGAGGCCTGGTGAGAGTTCCACTTGTGGAAGGGACGCCTTGCCCAGGACGTGTGATTCCCACACACCCATGTCGATTGACAGGACTCTCTCGGTACTGGGGCGTGGATGTTGTGAGTAATGGATTTATTGTGAAGTAATTGATCTGATGTGTTCTCTTTTCGGTCAACCTGGTGTTTCTCTTTCCGGTTGCCTTGTGTCATTTCCCTTCAGTCGATCTGGTCGAGCCAATGTTTTTCCATTTCTGATCGAGCCAATGTTTTTCCCTCTTATTATATGACCTATTCGAATCTGCCGCTATCTCAGCTGATCAGGGGTTTCCCATTCTGATGGAGCTGGTGTTTTTCCCTCTTATTATTTGACCTATTCTGATCTGTTGGAGGACTACCGCCTTTACTATCCTCTGTATAATAAAATATACCTTCAGTCCATTTGTTTGGAGTGGAGTTTCTTTTACGTCTCCAATCGAATCCCCCGAACCGCTCATAACACCCCATTCCTTGCACCTGTCACCAGGTTGCCCTCAAGGCCAAGTCCCCTCTGGAAAGAGTTCCTAAACACCACCTTCGGCTTTTCCTACAAAGAACCCTAGCCAGAAAATGAAATGTGATGAATTTCATCAAGTTGGCCTTCCCTGGAATAACCACTTTTTTGGAGACGGTCGGGGTTACCCAGGAGCCTGGACTCTGAAAGCCCCGCGTCTTGGAGGAAGTGTTAGCAAACAGGCTTCTCTCAGTACAAGGGAAAAGCCGTTTACACACGTAGCCCAGCTCAGTGACTTCACAACAAAGGCAGGCGTTGATGAGGCTGCCTGGTGTGCACTGTCATGTTTACATATACCTCAGATTTCCCAAGAACCACAGAGAGCAGAGAACAGAAAAGAGTCAGCCAAGTCTGCCCAACATAGTCTCTTGAGCCATGCTCCTGATTTGCTCGGGAAATTCCAACAGCCTCACAATCAGATGTGGGTCAATCAAATGGGCCACTTCAGGCCCTAGGGCAAGAAAGTGGTCCCCCCACCATCCATCAATCTTGAACAGGTCAATTCACGTCCTTCACCGTCTTGTCAGGACGACAGTGGGCGCTGCCAAAGGAGACCTGTAGCACCTGTGTCTCCTGAGGTCTGTCCAGAGGCAGTGGGACGGGTGAGAGCTCCAAAACACACGCGTCTCCCCTCGCTGAAACAAACACAACCAGGGCGAGTGCACTGACGCAGAGTCAGAGCACTTCTAACATGAGAGATGACACTGCCCCACCCCTACATTGTTACACAGTGAGATCGGAATGACTTACTCAAGCCACATAAGTTAGTGGCACAGCAAGGACCAGAACCCTGGCCCCCAAGTCCAACCCACTGCACCACACTGCCTCCATGACACATGGGGTTACTGAAAAGCATCCTTAGTCTTATTAAAGAAAGCTCTTCACATGTCATTTCACACCATTTGAATTTTTCAGGAAAGTAAAAGCAATAGCCACTTTCTGCAATAGCCACTAGGATTTCTCAGTATGGTGAAAAACAGCACATGTTATATGACACCACTTCTAATAAAGGAAGCAAAAAGAATACATTTGTAGATGCATTTGCTCGCACATGCATTACATCTCTCCAGAAGGATAAACAGGAAACTGTTAACACAGGTTGTCGACAGGTAGAAAAATCATGATCCTGGGAGGACAGAGGTGGAAAGCAGACTCTTCATCATATGTTCTATGGCGCCATTACGATTCTAAATTATGCAAATATGTTACCTATTCAAAATAGAAAATTTTAATTTTTAAATAAGCATGTAAGATGAAATGTTGTCTAGAAGTCACTCTAAAGAGAAACTTGGGGCCGGCCAGGTGGCGCAAGCGGTTAAGTGTGCGCGCTGTGCTTCGGCGGCCCGGGATTCGCTGGCTTGGATCCTGGGCGTGCGCCGACGCCCCACTTGTCACGCCATGCTGTGGTGGCGTCCCATATAAAGTAGAGGAAGATGGGCACAGATGTTAGCTCAGGGCCGATCTTTCTCGGCAAAAAGGAGGAGGATCGGCATCGGATGTTAGCTCAGGGCTGATCTTCCTCACAAAAAATAAATAATAAAAAATAAAGGAATTAAAGCAGAAACTTATTGTTCTTTATAATCCTACTGGAGAGGCCAGATTGGTCTATGTATGGAATTCCTCTGACAGGTTTTAAACAATGAACTTTTGACTATTTACAGTGGAGTCTGGAGTTGAGGAGAAGATCTGCAAACGCACTGGTTCTCAACATACTCCTCACTAATGACCCCCTATCTTCTCCTATAATCCTCATCTTTAAAAACATCTCATCCACCAAATAAATGGCATTATGAATGTTATAATAATATACTTGCCCATCCATATTCATCAGTGACTGATATAATTTGCAGACAGAGCTTTTGATCTGCATGAAATAACTGGTTTATCACAATGAGATGATGTGATTCTAGGCAAAATCAAAGAAAATGGACAATGTTGTTAGCTCATATTAGTAGCTGAAAATATGAAGTACTTTAAAATACTGACAAGTGATTCACATCCCCCATTACTATCTGCATGGACCCCTAAGGGCCTGGGAAAAGTTAATATATAACATTGAAAGGGAAACTGGCTCTAGGTCCAACTACCTATTGACAGGAAATACAGAGGACAGAGGATCATGTCAACCAGCACCACAGGGATGCATTCAACAAACTGAAGACTGGAAAATTCTATAGAATAAACAATGAGATTTCTTCGTTAAATGCATTTCAAGGATAAAAGATTCAAACAGACTTAAAAGACTATAAAAGTCTTCTCAACCACTTGCAATGTCTAGACCTTATCCAGCTTTTGATTCAAATAAATTTTTAAAAATAAAATAAAAATCTATTGACACTTATAAGACAACTGTCAGTTTGAACACTGACAAACTATTTGATATTAAGGGATTACATTGTTAATTATTTTTAGGTGTGATGCTATACTTACCACTCTTTTCAGTCCTTATGTTTTTAGATATGTACTGAAATATTTATGAATGAAATCAATTTTCTTATGATTTGCTCTAAATTTGCTGAGGGAGAACATGGGGGAAATGTGTAAAACAAGATCGTCATGAGCTGATGATGGTGGAAGCTGGTGATGGCCCATGCGGTGCATTATCTTATTCCATCCACTTTTGCATATGTCTACAATCATTCTTAACAAAAGGTAAAAAGAAATGTCATTTGGCATCGTACAGCCAATAAAGACTTCAATACTAAGGGTAAAAGGATTCTGATATGAAATTCAGTGAAAAAAGGCAGAAAACAAAATATACACTGTGATCAAAATTCTATAAACAGACATTTGCATACAAATGAGGGAAGAGGGAAAAAAATGAAAAGAAAGATTTGTCCAGTATGTATTTCTGGGTAATTCCCCTTTATTTTAAAAAATGTTTCATATTGTCCTCATCATATTGATTGACTCGTGTCTACTTTTGCAAATATCATAAATCATTTCTAACATTTTATAATCCAATTTCAAATATCTGGAATAAAGCCTCCATCTTAAGGCTTTCATTGAATTTTTTGCCCAGACCACATTCTAGGCACTGTAGAGTGCCTCAGGATATCTCAAGCTAGGAAACAAAGGTCATCACTCTGGGGCCAAAAAATAACATCCCTACTTATCAGCAAAGGACCTTTACCAAACAGGCTGAAAATAATCTAGTCCAGATAGTTCCAAACAATGTGCCTTTCAAGACTCCATCTATGTTGTTGTTACGGTTTGCTTTATGTCATCAGATTCTTGAAAATCAGAGGGAGCTTCCTCAGCAAATCACAGCAGAAAAAGCCAAGGCGAGAGCCTCAATTTTCTCTTTTCGGCTCCTGTGAAATCCAAACTGAGAATCTCTGTTGAGTTCCATCTACCAAACTTTCGTCCCATCCTTAGCTTTAGAGGACAGCAGTGTGAATCCATGGCCACAGGCGGCAGGTGAAATCTGAAAAAAAGTTCCCATAAAGCATTCACTGATCTGGGACGTCCAGTTTTTCCAGCAATAAATGGCAGCTTGTTTACCCATTCCAAGAACACACACTATTAACACAGCAACCAACACTTATGGAATGTTTGCTACATGCTAAGTGCTTGAGATGCACTATCTCATTTCATCTTCACACTCACCCAAGGATCTAGTTATCAGATCCTCCCCATTCACCAAGACACAGTCTCGCAAAGCAGTAAAGTTGAACATTACCTTAGTTTGAATCTTGGCAACACCAGAGGGTCTACAGCTGGTAGACCCTGACCAGTTGTGTGATCTGAAACAGACTGCTTGACCTCTCTGTGTCTGTTTCCCTCTATGTGAACTGGAGTTGAGAACAATATCTCTCTTATTGGGTTGTTGTCAGGACTAAATGAGTTAATAGAGCTAAAGTCCCTACAGTGAATAGTACTTGACTTAATGTGTAAGAGCGACGGCACGTACTCACTATCATTACTGGTGGTAGTAAGAGGAGTAGTCGATAGAGGAGAAAATCGAGGCTCCTAGAGATTAAGTAACTTGTCTAGTACAGTCACGCGGCTAAGATGTGGAGGCTGTCTGATTCCAGAATGCACCCTCTTGACCCTGATACTGCACTGTGACATTCTCAAAGCCCTGCCATGAAGAAGCATTCATACCACAGCCACAGCGAAAGTGACACATTCACAGCCCAGTGACTCTGTTGGGTGTTTCACCCAAACGCGATGTGATGTTATCAATCCTCACTTTCACTGGCCACATGAGGAAACGGAGGATTTGGTAGGGCTGAAGCCAAGGGCAGCCTGGCTTTAGAATCGGCTCCTTTCCCATAAAACCCAGAGTGAGCACCTTCCCGGGTGGCCTGGGATAGTCCTAGCTTACACCTGATGTCCCAACGTTCACTCTCGAACAAACTGGACAACAAATTCTACAGTGACCCAAATGACGCCCCACTGTCCCTTGGCTGTTTACAGTTTATCACAGGCCTCTGTAGTCAATCTCAGAGACTATATATAAACCTAATCCTTAGGAAAAGCCAGCTGACCAATAACGAGCAAATGTGAAGAATTTTCTTGGCGGGGGTGCCGGCCATGTGGACTAGTTCCCAGTGAGTGAGTTCGGCGCGCTCTGCTAGGGTGGCCTGGGTTTGGTTCCAGGATGCAAACCTACACCACTTTTGGTGGCCAGGCTGGGGCTGCGACCCACATACAAAATAGAGGATGACTGGCACATGTGTTAGCTCAGGGTGACTCTTCCTCAGCAAAAGAAAGATTTTCTTTTTACTTGCAGCATGGCCTGAGGAAAGCTAGCTAAATATTTCCTTTAAATTTGACGTGTTGGTGACTTGTTTAATCAAGTCATCCCAAAGTGACATATCCCTCCTTTTTCCCTGTGATATTTTCTCTCCTCACATTCACAGGGAACATATACACATGCACCCCTGTGTGAGTCAAAAAGCTCAGTTCCCTGGCCTTTGGGAATGGCTTGGGTCCACAGAAACGACCCACTGGGGAGGCAGGAGCCAGCCCCTGACCACACAGCAGGAAACATAGAAAAGAAGCGAGTCCACAGAGGATGCCCAGCACTCTATGCTTTCTCTCATTGCTTGTGGTAGCTGTTGATTCAACACTCAACAAATACTTGGTGAGCACCTACTGTGTTATTAAATCTGCTAGTATGGGAAAAGGCTTCGAACAACACCTGACACAGAGTCAGCATTCGGTAATGTGTGTTATAATAATGTGCCAGCAGAGCACTTCCAACTATGGTGGAGTGAAGAAGTTAGTGAAGCTCTCACCAAAAAAGAACTGCAAAACTGGACAAAATTATTTAAAAAACACCACTTCACGGCCTGGGAAATCAATAAAACACAAAGAAACTGAGGAATTATTCACAGAAGACTGTGAGAACTACAGGTAAGAACAGCTGGAGACTTCAGACTTCCTGTCTTGTGTTGTTCCTTCCGCCCCAGCTCAGTTAGCACAGAAGTTTGAACAGGACAGGGCTGGCCATGAAAACCTTCAGCTTTGTTGCCAGAATGCACAGACCTTCATTGGATGCTGAAACTGGAGGGTGCAAACTCATGCCCATCAGCAAACTAGTAGGAAACAAACAAGTAAAATGCACAACTCGACGAGCCTGATTGCAATGGTGATTGGGGCAAGAGGAGAGGCAGACCAGCCAGAAATTTCATGGGAAAATGCTAGAAAGGAGAGAGCGACAGAAGCCTCTGCCCACATCCACGGCTTTCTGAAAAACTGCACGAATGGACAGATGAGACCTGAGCACCGGTGGAAAGTAAAGATGAGGAGACTGGAGAACAGGCTGAACTTTGATGTGGTTCCAACCTACAGACAATCAAAGGTAGAGGGTAGAAACCTTAGAAGCTCAAGTTGTTTGAGCACAACCTCTGCCCAAATCATTGGCTGACCACAAAGGGATGCAGACTGGGGGCAACCCTCAGGAAGTCAGGCTAAAAAAATAAGAGGAACCGAGCAAAGACATCAGTGGCCACGCACAGCCCAGGAGGCTGAGGCTATAGATCAAGTCCATAAAAATTAAAAAACAAAACAAAAGAAAAAATCCTCAGCATGAAAAATATCAGAATCCAAAATTGTTATAATATATCATGAAAAACTCCAGTTTTTAACAAAAAAAAAAAATACAAGAATTAAGAAAGAGTGACATATACCAGGGGGAAAAAAGCAGCCAACAGAAACTGACACGCAGTTGACCCAGATGTTAGATTTATCAAAGATATCAATGAACTGTTTTTCAAAGACTATTTTAAGACCATGTTAAAAAACCATATGAATACATGATGACAATGACTTGACAAATACGGACGCTGAATACAGAAAAACAAACACAAAAATTCTAAATAGAAATTTTAAAGTTGTAAAGCAAAATAACAAAATAAAGAATTCACTATATAGGCTCAACAGCAGATTTGAGATGGCAGAAGAATCAGTGAACTTGAAGAAATAGCAATAGAAAGTATTCATTCTGAAAAATAGAGAAAAAAAAGACTGAAAAAGAAAACGAATGGTGCTGCAGAGACCTGTGGCACAACATCAATTGTATTAACAGTCAGGAAATGGGAGTCTCAGAAGGGCAAGAGAGAAAGAAAGTAGAACAAAACACTTATAGAAAGAATGGCAGAAAACCCACCAAATTTTATGAAAAAACATAAATCTAAGATCAAAGATGCTCAACAAAACACAGTTAACCTGTTAAAAAACAAACTCTGGAAAGCACCCAAAGAAAATGGACTCATCAGGTACAAGGCAACAACAATCAGATTCACGGCTCACTTCTCATCAGAAACTACAGAGACCAGAAACGAATAGAATGACATAGTCAAAGTCTGAAAGACAAAAACTGTCAACCAAGCATTAATTCTATATCCAGCAAAATTACACTTTAAAAAAAATTGAAGCTGGAATAAAGACATGACCAAACAAAGACTGACAGAATTCACTGAGAGGAGACGCGTCTGAACAAGAACTAAAGAAGTCCTTCAGGCTGACAGGAAATGACAGCAGATGGTCAGTAACAATCACAAGAAGAAATGAAGAACATCAGTCAAAGTAATTATAAAGGTAAATATAAAACACTGCACAAATATATTTTGTCTATCTTCATCACTTAAGAGATTTAAAGGACAATCGCACAAAATCATAATTATAAATTGCTTTGCTGGGCTTCAAATGTAGAAAGATGTGGTATATATCACAACAACCACACAAACGAGAGAGGAGGAAATGGAGCAATGTTGAAACAAAGTTAGTTTCCTCAGGATTAGGTCACTATTAACCTGAAGTAGATTGTGATAAATTAGGACACATATTTTAATCCCAAGAGCAACTACTAAAAAAACAAACAAAATATAGTAAAACACCAAACAAAGGAATTTAAAAAGTCCGCTAGAAAAATAACTATTAACCACAAAAGAGGGCCTCAAAGGAAGAGCAGAGAGAAAAAAATGACATAAAGAAACAGAGCAAAATGGCAGATGTGATCCGACCACATCCGTAACTACATTCAAAGGACATGGATTGAGCAATGTCGGTGAAAATAGTGGAGCAACAAAAACACTGGGAAACTGTCAGAATCCACTTTTCAAAACTCTGACAAAGAACCAAAGACTTCAAGCAATCTGGGGGATGTTTACTCCAGGAAAGCAGCTGACTCTCAGTCAGAACAGCAAGCTTGGTCGCATTTTAATCTGACCTATTCCCATCCACCTCTCCTCAGCTCTGCAGGAGCCCTCAACACAAACAGCTCACAATTTCAGTGGAAATCAGCAATCTGGCAGCCATGGGGGGAGGCAGAAAAGGATTGGAACAACTGCAAAGCCCCACTCCCAGAGAACTCGCGTTTCATCTGTCTGGTAGTGCCCTGCAAGACCCCATTAACAAGGCTCTATTTTTCTGACCTGATGCAGATATCACCCAAAACAAACAGCCTTTCCTCCTGGAGTGTCTGTTGAAAACAATGAGAGGCTAATAACGAACATTAAAGCTGCCTGGGTGGTGCATAATAGTAGGAGCAAACAATATAGATTAACCCAGAAACTATCAACCAACTTGACCTGACATCTCTAGAACACTGCACCCAAACAACAGCAGAATACACATCCTTTTAGAACACACAGGGAACATTCTCCAGGATAGACCATATCCTAGGTGAAAAAAGAAAGTCTCAATACATGTAAAAGGACTGAAATTAAAGTATGTTCTCTAACCACAACAGAATGAAATTGGAAATCCACAAATAAAGAAATTAGGAAAACCATCAATATTTGGAAAGTAAACACTTCTAAATGACTCCAGGGTCAAAGAAGAAATTCCAAAGAAAACTGAAAACTACTTGAAGGTAAATGAAGACAGAAGAAATACAACATATCCGAATTTATGGGCTGTAGCTAAATAGTGCCTAGAGACAAAATTATAATTTTAGCTTTAAACTTTAGTTTAAAGCTTGTAATGTAGCTTTCAATACCTACATGACAAAAGAAAAAAGATCTCGACAATAGCCAAACCTTCCACCTTAAGAAACTAGAAAGAGCAAACTAAACCGAAAGCAAGCAAAGAAGGGAAATACTAAAAATACAACTAGAAATCAATCAAACAGAAATCAGAAAATCAATAGTGAAAATCAATTCAACAAAAATTTGGTTCTCTCAAAACATTAATAAAGTTGACAATTCTTTAGCTAGACTGACAAAGGACAAAAGAGAAAATACAAATTACCAAAATCGGGAACTAAAGAAAGAAGATTACTACCAACGTACAGAACTGTGGGAGATCAGAAGTGAATACTAGAAACAACTTTATGCCAACAAATTAGATAACTAACAAGAAAAAACACATTCCTAGGAAGACACAAATTACCCAAGCTGACTCAAGAAGAAATCGAAAATTTTAATGTGCCTATAACAAGCTTAAAAAAATTAAATTAGTAATAAAACAAGCTCTTCTTACCAAGGAAAGTCCAGACCCAGATAACTTACTTCACTGGTAAATTAACCCAACATTTACCTAAGGAATAACACCAATTCTTCACAAACTTTTCCAGAAACTCATTCTATGAGGCCAGGAATATCCTGATACCAAAACCAGTCAAAGACATCACAAGAAAAAAATCCTCAATAAGATGTTAGCATAACCAACCCAGTGGAAAAAGGATTATTGTCCAAGAACAAGAGGAATTTCTCCCAGGAATGCAAGCTGGTTTAACATCCAACAATCAACTAACGTAATATATCCTACTCACAGAATAAAGGACAAACATCACATGATCACCTCAACAGATATACAAAAAGCATTTGACAGAATCTAGTCCCTATTCAGGATTTTAAAAAAGAAAAGAAACTCCGCATAAGGTAGGACAAGAAGGGAACTTCCTCAACTTGAGGAAAGACATCTGTGAAAACCTTACAGCTCGCATCACCCGCAATGGTCAAAGACTGAATGCTGTCTCCCTAAGATCAGGAACAGAACACGGACAGCACTTCAATTCAACACTGTACTGAAGGTTCTACCCAGTGCAATTAGGCAAGAGAAAGAAACAAAGGCATGCAAATTGGAAATGAAGACGTGAAACTGTCTTGATTCACAGACAACCAGACAACACCATCCTGTATGTAGAAAATCCTAAGGAATACACAACAACATATAAAACTAATATACAAGTTCAGCAAAGTCAAAAGATAGAAGGTCAATGTACAAAAACCAAAGGTATTTCTATATACTAGCAAGGAAAGCTCCAAGAATTAAGTTGAGAATACAATTCTATTCAAAATACCATCAAAAAGGATAAAATGCTTAGGAATAACTGTAACAAAAGAAATGCAAGAGTTGTATACTGAAAACTACAAAACATACTTGAGAGAAATTAAAGACCTACTTAAATGAGAGATTCTACGTTCATGGATTGGAAGACAAAAGAATGTTAGAGGGCATTTGTGCCCAAATCAATCTACAAATTCAACATAATCCCTACCAAAATCCCAGCAAGTACTTCTGCAAAAACTGACAAGCTAATCCTAACATTTATGTGGAAAATCAAAAGACTCAGAATAGACAAAACAATTTTTAAAAACAAGAACAAGCTGGAGGACTTACATTTCCCAATTTCAAAATTTATTATAAAGCTACAGTAATCAAAAGAGCATAATTTTAGCATACGGTTAGACATATAGATCAACGGAACAGAACTGACAGTTCAGAAATAAACCCTGACTGTTTACAGGCAACTGACTTGGACAAAGGTGCCAAACAATTCAATAAGGAAAGGATAGTCTTTCAACTAATGATCCTAGGACAATGGGATATCCACATGGAAAAAGGCCCCTACCCCACACCATACACAAATACCAGGTCAAATGGCTGGCTCATAGACCTAAACAGAAGAACTAAAACTATGACGCTCCTACAAGAAAATATAGGAAAACTATCTTTGTGATCTTGGGTTAGGCAAAGACTTCTTACACATACCAAAAACACAATCCACAGCAGAAAAACTGATCAACTGAATTTCATTAAAATTTAAATATTTGTCTCTTCAAAGGACGCTTAAGAAAATCAAAAGAAAAGCCGTGGGCTGGCAGAAAATATCCGCACATATCATGTATATGATAAAGGACCTCTATCCAGCACACATAAATAACTCTTACAACTCAATATTAAGGAAAAAACAACGCAACTTGTCATTCCTCTGGAGCTTCAATGCCCCGTTTCTCTTGATCTCCCCTTTTCAGTTCAAGATCACTTGTTACCCTTGACAGACAAGTCAGAAGCCAAACTGGTCCAATCTGCTGCTTTTTCATCCCGCATCGAGATTCCCACAAGCATCCCCAACAAGAACCTATCCCAAGCACCTCGTTTTGCTCTTCTGACTGTTGGCTCCAAGAGAAGCTGCCGCAGGTCGCCCTCTGCTGCCATCTTTTCAAACCTGAGTCAAGGCAGACGCCTCCTGTGCAAACACCCTAGTGTGTGCGGACCTCCGCTCCTCCTCGCTCATCCCTGTACCTGCTCCAGTTAACGCTTCCTTTCCCTCTGGCCCACCGACTCCAGCCGGCCCGCAAGGTCCCAGAGCTTTTGCAGCCGTCTGTCCTAACATCAGAACTTCCGGGGCCAACCGCCCGAGTGCTGATCCCACTGTACCTCCCCCTACCAGCTGTGGGGTCTGGGGCCTGTCCTTTGACCTGTCTGAGCCTCCCTCTGCTCCCTGATATGTGGGGACAACCCCGACCCGCCGGGGAGGTGTGGCTCCCACGGGCCGCCACAACCCCGCCGTTTCCGCGCCTCCATCAAGGCAGGCAGCGCCCCTGTCGCCTCCCCCTCCTGTGCCTGTGGCCGCTCGAGGGGCGCCCTCCCGGAGTCTCACCCTCCAGCGTGGCAGCTTCTCAAGAGGCCGAGGGCACGGGGAGGAGCAGCGGCGGCAGTGGCCGGAACGCGCCGAGGGAGGGGCCGCCCGCTCCTTCCGCTCCAGCTCCAGGAGGGATGGCAGCGGCTCGACCCGGCGGCGCGGACGCGAGCTGGCGCAGGGCTCCGCCCGGAGCTGGGCAGCACGAAGGGGGGGCGCCCTGCGCCCCGAAAAGCTGCAGCCTCCCACGAGGATGCGGTCGGCGCCGGCCGCGCGCTCGCCAACCTACAGGCCCACAGGCGCGCCCCCGGCCTCCGCCGCCTCCTGCCGACTCGGTGAGCACACGGCCGCCGTTCAGAGCCCTCGCCCCGCCCCCGGGGCAGCCCAGCCGGCGCCCCAGCCGGGCCCTCGCCGCCGGCGCCATCGCCGCTTCACCCCTCCAGGCCACCCAGCGAGGCCAATTTGTGTGACCCTTGACCCCACGCCCTGGCGAATGCGCCTGCCTCCAGGTTTCCTATTGGCTGAAGGCAGAGGTGCTGAGGGACCCCAGTGGCGCATCCAGGGGGGGTGGCTGGGCTGGGCGGAGCCGGGGACCTGCGATCCTCAGGGTGGTGGATGGGGCCCAGGTCCTGGCCCTGCCACCTGGTGCGCGACCTTCCTCTGATCTCCAGCTCCACCTGAGCGCCGTCCCCTTCCCGCGGAGCACACGTTTCCCGAGCATCTGCCCGGCTCCTCAGGGCGCAGGGCGCTTTCCTGTCGCCAGGTCCTTTGCTTCTTGGCATCAGCCTGGGAAACGCTGGAGGGGTGGCGCCCTCCGCGCATCTCCAGGTAAGTCCTTCCCCTGCCCTGTGTAGTCCCTTTGCCACTGTCCGTTGTCATCTCTTCCCTGGCCTTGTCGTGGGCGTTCCCCACCCTCATCAGCTACTAGGCAACTCAGTCCCTGCTCCAGCCACAGTGAGCTAGAGGGTAGCTCTTCCTATTGGCATTCGCTGCCAAAACCCCTGCAGGCATTCCCCACTGTCTTCCACAGTGCATCCTCCTCCCCGGCTCACCTCACTCCTCAGCGCTTCATCCACTTGAGCAGAGGGCTCCACTTGTGCCTTCTGATCCCACCGCTGTTTCAGGCCTCCCTACTTTGCACGCACTGCCTCCAATGCCCTTCAGATGTCTGGCAAACTCCTAGTCATCTTCTAAGATCCAGCTCAAGCACCTCCTTTGAACTTCTGTGAAAGCAAGTACTTCAGTTCCTTCAGGTTGTCCTCACCAATGTTGTCCTCCTACAGGTTGGGAGGCGGCCAGGAACAAGGGATGTCCTCCTGAATGAATGACCAGGAGTCTGGGGCCCTTGTTTCTAGTCCTGCTTCGGCTACTGACTAGTTGTCTCCCTTTTCTGGATCTCCTGTCTGAAATGAGGGGACGGGTTAAAACAAAAGTCAATACATGAAATGATATTTTTAAAATGAATGAGGTGTTTTGACTTTATGGCTTGTAGGATGTCTTGCAGCCGGTTATGATCCCTGGTGGGCATGCCCAAATACTAGCCCCAAATGCTGAGGGCCAACGCCCTCTGTCTTCCCTCCCTTGCTTCCTTCTCTCTCTTTCTCTTGATATTGCTTGATCCCTAGAAGTAATCCAGTTTTAATCTACTCCCAACACCAGTTCAGATTACCTTGTTGTCCTGGAATGTGCCTTGTATCCAGTCTGAAATGTGTTTTTACTGTTTCCTGGTGAAATGTGGTGGATGTTTTACTGTTCTGTGGGGCTGTTTTGCAGAGAGTGATCAGGGAAAACTGACTGATAAGATATGGTATCCAGGAGACTGCTCCTCGAAGGCCTCCACCTGCAGCAAACGTAATTAACCAAAGCTATGAAGTCAGTAGTCTGCTGGGCTATGAGATCTATCCTCTGTTTGCACTGAGGTCGTGCTTCCCTTGGACTGCTCTGAATCAGTGAGTGAGGCAGGGATAGACACTCAGGCAGACCTGTTCCTGGGAGGCATGGACTCCTCTGCTGATCTGCTTGTGCTCAAGGACTCCCCAGTGGCATTCCTAAGCCTTCCTTAGACTATACAGCAGTGTAGGACACTTGGACCCATCCTTCCCTCTATCTCCCCCTCATTTAGAGTCAGACTTGCATCATGGCCTGATGGCTCTCCCACTTTGCCAGGCTCCCCCACCCCATTTTCTGTTACAGAAGCATTTCCCCTCATAAAATCCTTGCCCGTTTAATCCTGTCTTGGTGTCCACCTCTCAGAGGACATTTGAGCCAAGCCATGATAAATGAAGAGTGAGCCATTTACACATCCTGGGTAGAGGTTCTAGGCAGAGGCTACCTCAAGTACAGAGGCCCAGAGGTGAGAGACTTCTTGGGGGTGTGTGCTGCAAACCAGCCCAAATAACACCAGATACACCAAAATAGTCCTGCCCAACTTTAGGTTGCTTTTGGTAGAGAGGAGAGCCAGCAAAACTTTGCCTTGGTAATGGTTAGCTAAGGCCCACAACCTCATTACCAGGTTATAATGCAAGCGAGTCTCACGTGAAATGTTGTCACACAAGCAGACATTTACTTAAAAATATTCCTTAGGAATCAGGGAATGAAAGAACTCGTAAATCCTATTCTGTAAGCTCAGCAAAGTCTCAGCTCTCTGTCCTTTTAGATGAACCTACCAGCCACATGCTTGCAAGATTTTCTTTAGGCAAATAGCACATTCCAGAAACAGAATTTTTGTTTCCTTTTTCACAGCAGTTGGCATTAGGCTGGATAGAGCTGCTTGGAGATCAAACCTCAGGCAGACCTGTTCCTGTGAGGCATGGACCTGGTTCTGCAACCTCCTCTTTTCACTCAAAACTACATTGGAGATATTTTTGTAACAATTTGCTTGGACCTATGCCATTCTTTTTCACTGTTACATGTTAGTATGAGTAAACGACATCTCCTTTGACTGTTCTTCTTTTGGTGCACATTTGGGTTGTTTCCAGTTTTTGCTATTACAGTATTAAAACTCTTGTTTTAATTCTCACGTCAACAAATGTCCTTTTTCTAATCTATGGAATGCTACGTTTGTCACCTTTTGTGCTTCTCCTTGGTGCTTTAGCTCTTTAGAATGGCCCTCAAACGTAGTACTGAAGTGTTGTGTAGTGTTCGTAAGCACAAGGAGCCTGTGATGGGCCTTTCGTAGAAAATGGTTGTGTTAGATGAGCTTCCTTCAGGCATGAGTTACAGATAGTGCTGTTGGCCGAGAGTTCAACTAAGGAATCAACAATCTATATGAAATAAGGTGTCTTTCAAGAGACACACATAAGACAAGGTTGTGCATTGAGAGGTTCCCAAACATGTCACGACCAGAGGCTACAGAAACCTCACCTTGTCCTTCCCCTGGGAGCACTGGTTCATTCTTGCTCATGCAGTGACAGCAAAGAATTGACAGAACATAACTCTTCCAAATAAGGAGGGTCAATGGTAACATAACGGAGATATTTTCAAACCTCTCTTTTATAAACGTTATCTACAAAGCAGGTACCTTCGCAACTAACTGTTGAACTGTTGTCTTTACTTTGAAAGGACAGAGTTTTTAACAGTATCCACTAGGACGCATATCTTTGATGGCCACTTATAACAAAAATCTCAGCAAATTTGGGACGATTGTCTTTTTGCAAAAGACAACGTGTAAAGAATACATATATTAACGTCAAGACGGTAGTTACCTCTGGGGAGGAAAGAGAGAGGAAGGAGAATGGTGTCTTCCACTGTGTAATATTTCTTAAAAAACGACATCAATAAGGTGTGCTCTGTTAATTCTCAGCAAAGAGTAAATGGTTTCTGTTATCCTATTCTCCTTCTAAGTATATTTAAAATAAATATGTAACTAGAACTGAGATGAAATAACACTAATCTAATAGATCCTATTTGCTGGAGTGCTCCCACCATCTGATGGACAGCTCATGATGGGTTGGTGATGTCACTGACCCCATCTAAAGGTCAGGACACGTTCTTTACCAGCTGTGGAGCTAGAGAAGGCTCGGTCACCTGCAGCGGAGCCAGAGTTACCTCAACCTACAAAGTTAGAGCCACATGGCACCAGATCCTGCTCCAGCTGTGGACTAGTGAGAGCTCTGGTGCCAACTCTAGAGCTCAGTTGCGGCCAGCTCCAGAATGAGAGCTCTCTCCAGCTCCCACACTTGACCAGCTCCAGAGCAGCAGCCATTTCCATCACTAGCTGCCGCACCAAATCTGTCAACAATGCAGAGCTAGAGTCAGTCTCAGGACTGGAGCCAATTCTAGAAGCAGGTCAGGCACCATCGCCTGAGACAGACCGAGCTCCAGCCCCACATCAGGTCCAGCTCCTGGACCAGTTGCACAGCCAGAGCTGGTGGGATCTCTAGCATCAGCCACAGCAGTGGCTCCAGTGCTAGAGCAGCTGCAGCACCGCCAGCAACTAAGGCACGGCCGGCTCCAGCTCCACCCTAGAGCTGTCCTTCACCTTGCCTGTGAGGGCAGGACGTCTTTTCCCTTTTCTATGTTTTATGACTTTTTATGTTTTATGTGTTCAAATTTAGATTCAATAAAGTTTAATGTTTTCATCACTTAAAGTTGTACAATTCAGGGCCGGCCATTAACTACATCCTCTGCGCTGTGTACCGTCGCCGTTATCTAGTTCCAGATCATTGCTTCACCCCACCAGAACCCCTGTACCCACGAAGCAGCCATGCCCCCATATCCACTCTCCCACCCCATGACAAGCACTGATCTGCTTACTGTCTCTGTGCATTACCCTGTCCCTGGTGTGGCTGTCCTGAGCATAGGCAACACTTCCTTGGCCCCTCCCTCCCATGCTGAAGACCCCTGAGGATGGCAATGTGTTCAGTACCCGAAGCCTAGTATGACTTGGACCTGAAGAAGCCCATCGTCACCAAGGGGGTGAGGTCAGGCATGGAGCCAGCTCAACCGGCCTCACATGAAGAGGAGGGACTTGATATTGCCAAGGGCACCTTCTCCTCAGTCCCTAGTGCTGTTCAGTCACAGGGCCACCCTTCCCAGGGTCTGGCTAGCTGGGGAGACGAGCATGTACAGACTAGAGTGACAAAAACCAGGTGGCCATCTTTTCTGTCCAACCCGCTGTCCCAGGCTATCCAGGAGCAGTTTCACCCTGAACCTCTCCTGCTGCAGGCCTGATGCCTGCCAGTCAGCAGGCTGTCCTGGCCTCCTGTGGACCACTGGCATCCTTAGGTGCCTTCTGCTCTCTAGGGTCCAAAGGACTATCTGACCTTTGCCAAGGAGTGCTGCCCATGGGCATGAAGCCCTGCCTGCCACTGAGGCACTGCCCTCTGTGCACCTCAGTCACACCTTCCCAGGTGCTGGTCACTTGCATCTGTGACATCAGGTGTCCCAGAGTCCCCACTCACCCAGGGGGCCTGACCTCTGCAAATGCAACCCTTCCATCCAGCCTCCAATCCTCCAGGCCCCAACACAGGCTTCAGGACCAGGGACAGCTCCCAATCCAACTGCTGGGACACCTCAGATGGGGCTAGGACCTCAGTGGCAGGGACATTGTCCAATGCTCAGCGAGCCCTTGGCTGGTTCCTCCAGCTCCAAAGTGGAGGAGAGCAACATGAGTTTTGACCCAGAGTCCCCTGATTTCAAGGAAAAGAAGGTGGCTGCCCTACCCATTCTCCCTGACAGCGCATTCCCAGTCCCTTCTTGCCCGGGACCAGTGTTCCACATCCATACCCACAAAAGGGCCAAGAAGCCCAGGAGCTGGATGCCGGCCTGGGGTGTCCTGTCGGGGTGTCCAGAGAATCTGCAGATCATGCCATTCCCCGCAGTTATGGAAATCAACCGCCCCCTGGTCCCCTATGGTCTCTGGTTTCATCTTGGTCTCCAGCAGCACCTCTTCCTGGTCAGCCTCCACCACACCCATGGCAGCTTTGGTCACACACCAGCGTTGTCTCTCAGGCTCTTCAACAATAGCTCCTCGCTGGCCCTCTCCATCCACCCGGTGGGAGATGCTGCATCATCCCTGTCCACCTGGAATAAACAACAGCAACGTGGACAGGAGCATCTTGTTTAGCCCACTGGTGGGACATGCCCTTGGTCCCATCACTCAGAGCTCTCTGAGCACAGACCTGTCCTGAATGGCTACTTTGACAAGAAGCCCTCTCTGTGCCCTCCACGCAGCATGCCCAGCCCTGGGAGCAGGTAGGCGACCGCCACAGTCCCCACTGTACATGGGAGGAAATGGAAGCAGCCTTCTCATCCTGTTGGTTCTTGGGGATCTGGGCTTGAGTGGAGGTGGATAAGTTGCCCACCAAGCTCCCTCCAAATCTAGGATCTAAGCGCCTGAGACTCTGATGAGACTGCTCGTTCACGTCCAACCAACCTGTAGTGAGACCCGACTCCTTGCCTGAGTCACGGCCCTGTGTGATCTGGTCCAGACATCGTCCCCAAGTGCACCCCCGCACCGCACCCCACCATCCCTAGAGCCTTCCTCCCCAAGGACCCTGCCAAGCACCTGCCCCCTTTAGAGCTCCTAGCCTACCGTGCCCCTCCCCCATGCCCCTATCCAGGATGCACTCACCTCTGTGCTGGTCTCACAGGCCACCTCCTCAGGCTCCTGTGCTAGCAGAGCCTTTAGGGTCAGATTGACCTGGGGTCAAACACACAGCTAGGTCACCTCACAGCCCTGTGACAGGCAAGTTCATGTGGTGTCTTCTCGGAGCCTCAGTTTACTCCATGAAAATTGGAGTCAGTGACTCTGACCTCAGGAGGGTGTGTTGGGATTCAAGCAGGGAGAAGAAGGTGCCTAAAGTGCTTGGACTCAGGAGGTCGCCTGGCTGGGGGAGCCCCAATGCACGACAAGGACTCGATGGTCAAAGCTGGGCTCAAAGCTGGTGAAAAGCAAGGAATTCTAGTCCCCTGTTCACGTCTGGATTGATCACTTAGAGTAGAGTGACCTTGAATGCTGGGACCACTGGTCATCTGTAAAATGGGGTGCAATCACTCAGGACGCAGAGGGCTCCCTAATAACAGTAACTCCCTCCAATAGTTGCCCAGCTGGGTTTCCTTCAGCTCCTCCTAAACCCACCAGGGCCGCAGGCAGGAACTGGCTGGACATCATGTGGCCGGTAGGGGGTGTAGAGGAGGAGGGAAAAGGGCAGACTGGCCTTCTCCCTGCCCAAGGTCTGTGTCCACCACAGTCTTCATGTCCACAGGACCAGCCAGTCATGGAGCTGGGCCCTGGGATGCAGTCTTTGGACCAGGACAGTGAGGTCGGTGTATATTCAGTGACCCTCACCTCCCCAGGTGTCCAACCTACCCAACTGCGCACCGTTGGCCCACCTGGCTTGTGTGGCCTGTTCCCAGGACGTAGTGGATGTGAGGGTCACCGAGCAGTTGGCTGGGGAGGGGACAGACGAAAGCAGCCATCTCAGAGGACTGTTGTGTTACACATGTGTGCTGCGGGCCTTGTCACCCAGAAGTGCTGTACGCATGGCCCCTCTGTGTGCCTGACCATGGACAGGAGGCCTGGTTGCCCCACAGGAGAGAGGCCTGTGAGACCGTGAGGGTATCCCTGCCACACACATGCAGACTGAGATCCCGGGCCATGTCCATGCTCATCGGGGCTGATGTTGTTCCGTGTCCAACCCTCACAGGAGAGTTGGGAAACTGAGGCCAGGAGAAGTAGGGACAGGCCCTGGGCCCACGAGGTGGGCAGAGTCCAGAGGAGAAGAGAGCATTCCAAGCTCTTAGGCCAGCCTCAACACTTCCAAGGGGTTTGCTTTGGGAATGAGAGCCCCTAAGATCCTGCGGCACCCCTGCCAACACCCGCCCATGTAGGGCCCTTTCCTCTACGCATCCCCACGTGGACACACTCACACACACAAGCATACACACACACTTTGACTGCCCAGTCCTGTGTCAGAAGGGAAGTGCACACTGGGGAGGTGACAGGAGGAAGGAAGAAAGAGGTTGGAGGCAGCTCTGCCATAGGGCAGGGGCATCCGGTCCCCTAGCCACATGCCCAGGCCCATAGCATGAAGGGGAGAGATGCCAGACTGGTGTGCAGGGGGTCCCCAAGTTGCACAGGGAGATGCAGGGGTTGGGGCCATCCCTAGAGCAGCCTGCAGAGAACCAGGTCTGGCGTCCTGTGTCCACCACTCTGGGCACCGGGAACTAGGATGTGACCCCCTAGGGGGGAGGGGCTACAGGAGAGAAGGCCTGATCTTCGGCCTCTGTAATTGGGGTGCATAGATGGGGTGACTCTCAGGGTCCCACAGGCTTGTAGACGAGTCTATTGACCTTCTTTCTCCATCCATGACCCACTGTTCTCTGAGTCGTTGTAAAATGCATTCCATTCCCTCGAGGTCTTGCTTTGCAGAGGGCAGCCTGAGAGCTTGGGGACTGGGGACCCAGGCAGTGCAGAACATGGTACAGCACTGGTCGACTTGTCTGGGGACCAGGAACAAGGCTATCCTTGTCGGAGCCTCGGGGTCCTCCTTTGGAAGTGAGGTGGAGTCATTGCCCTGGCTGGGGTGAGGAGGCCTTGTGAGTCAACTGGACACACCAGGGCCAGTGGAGTGAAAGCGGGGAGCAAGAGAGGATTCTGAGGTCCCTCACGTCACTCCTGGAGCCTGCAGGTCCTGCTGCTTTGCACCCTCGTGCCTGGTGGAACCACTGCCTTGAGGACCCCAAACAAAGAAAGGTGTGTGTTTTGCGTTCTGCTTTCCTGCGTGGGGCTGCAAGGCTGGGGCTGACCACCAGGGGTGTCCTGTGTCCACTCGTGCTCAATGGAGCAAGCGGAGCAGGGAAGGGATGCCCAGGGCTCGTTCTGGGTGTTCCCCTGTCTAAAGCAACAGGCACCTTTGATTACTGACATCCACGTCCACAATGGGAGCTGATCAGAGGCGGGAGGGGACTCTGAGATCCTCTCATGATTCTTTCAGCTACTGTGGCCCCAGCACTCACTCTGAGCAGGGCCCATGTTAGTCCTGAGGGCAGTGCTGAAAGCACCCACATGGTCCCTGTCCTCCAGGAGCTCACAGCCTGGAGGTGGAAGGGACAAAATCATGATCAAATCCATGCGAAAAAGAAGAGCAGGTGATACAGGGCAATGAAGCAGGGTGCTGGAGGGAGGGAGGGCCTGGAGCCCCTAGGTGGGTGTAAAGGGCCCCCCTGGGGACATTTGTGCCCTGAGCAGAAGGACAAGAGGAACCAGCCCTGCATCTGTCTGCAAACATCGTGCTGGGGGGAAGCTCAAAAGCACAGAGACTTGGAGGCAGAAGAGAATTTGACGAGAGAGGAGGTGAGAAAAGAGCCAGTGTGGCTAGAGTGAGCTGAGGAGGAGAGAAGTGAGGGAGAGACGATGGTAGGGCCAGACACAGGCTTGGAAGGAGGTACTAGCTGTCTATGCTGGGTGACAGCTTTAGCCTCACTTAGCACTTACGAGACCTGTCATTGAGCATCTGACAGTGTCTCTACCAGGGTCCAGGCTCAGGTCAGCTGGGAGGCTCCCTGTCAAGGTCTAGCAGGAGGCTGGGGCTGTGTTCTCAACTGAAGCTCGATAGAGGCAGGAGCCATCTCGGAGATCATTCACAAGTATCGGGGCAGTGGTAGGATTCAGTTTGGATGGGGGGTTTCAGGCCTTTTCTGTCTGTGGGCCGGGACCCTCTGCCAGTTCTTTGCATTAGGGGGTGCCATAGGGAAGAAAGCTCATAATATCTGATCTGTCTTCTCCTGAATAGTGGATCAGAGAGACAGAAAGAGAGAGAGAAAGAGAGACAGAGACACACAGAGATAGAAAGATGGGTAGGAGAGACAAAGAGAGGAGACTCAGACAGAGACAGGGATACAGAGAGGAGAGACAAAGAGAGAGACGGAGAGACAGGGAGAGACCAAGAGATATACAGACAGCCAGAGACACAGAGACAGGGAGACAGAGACAGAGAGACAGAGACAGAGAGATAGAATGAACACAGGAGAGACAGAACCAGGCAGAAGTCACAGACTTTTCATTAAGCCGACCGTGGAAGTGACATCCCATCATTCGGCCCTATTCTGTTGGTTAGAAGCCAGCCGCAAAGTCCATTCTCATTGAGGAGCGGGGATTACATAGGATGTGTGCCTAGGAAGTGGGAACGCTGGGGCCACTGTGTGGGCTGCCCACCACATAGGCTGAGATGACCGCCACTCAGGTACTTGGACCTGAGTCTAAACATAACAGGAGGCCCTGGAGGGTTGCGAGCCAGAAGGAGATGATGTCTGAACGTCATTTCATTTCAACCCTCCCTAGGGACACTGGGAAACAGGCAAGAGGGGAAGTGCCTCTCCCAGACGCCCAGCAGACCCAAGCCTCTTTGCATTGTATTCTCTGCCACAGCCAGCCCTTTCTGTAATCCTTGCACTGCCAAGTCTGTGCAGGAGCTACGTGTGGGAGCAGCCCACGGGATTCACAGACTCTGAAGGGATCTCTAGGTCTATACACCTGATGACATCCCTAGGAAGTAGATGCTAGAATGACCCCCACTACACAGAGAGGGACATGAACACAGGAGAGACCCTGAGAAGGGAGGCCCTGAACGGCGCAGGGTTGTCCAGGGTGACATCACTGGCAAGAAGCAGGAGCGGGACTGAATTCAACTCTGTGTCCTCAAAGCTGGGGCCCTGGTTGTGTCCAGACCTCCCCAGAGGCTGTGGGGTGGACTGTGTTGGTGTGACTGTGTCTGGACAGGGTATGGAGATGGAGAGTGAGCAGTCAGCAGCCCGGGGGGCCCTTAGGAAGGTCTTGTGTGAGGAGGAAGCTTAGGTAAGGGGATCCCAGGAAGTGACCTCACAGAGCCCAACAGAACTTGGAACCCTGGTAACTAGGCACCCACATCCTAAACACAGCCCCCAAGCGAGCTCACTTCTCTAGCACTTGTCTAGAAGGAGCAACATGTTTAGTTGCTGCTTCCCAATGACCAGGGGCCAGAGCCCCAGGAAAGCCCCCAAAGACTGATGCAGATGCTGGTGCCCCTCTCACGGCCGACTGCTCTGGCCGTTTACCCGGAGGGACGGAAAGGTAACACCGGGAGGCCCAGGGAAGGCCATTCCAAACCAGGCTACCACTGTGGTTCCATCTGAGCAGCCCTACATCACCTTCCCATGTGTGCCTGGAAGGGCGGGTTCATGTGGGTGGACCACCGTGACCAGGAGCAGTCGGTGAGGTGTTAGAAGCCTGGGGGGGTCAGTCAGGTTCAAAGCCCAGGTCAAGGCCAGCTGGGTGGGACGTGGAGTGTGGGGGTGGCGCCCTTCTGCCTGAGGTTTATTCCAAGCCCCTGAGGTGTAGGTCTTTCCTCAGGGGTGGAATACTGTGCAGACACAGGTGTTTGCCTGATCTGGGAGAATTAGGTCCAGAGGGCAGAAGCAGCAGCAAGGACAGCTGGGCAGGGCTCTGATGCCTCTGGGACAGAGCCAGTCACTGTCTTTGCAGAGCTCCAGACAGGAGATCAGCGTGGAGCTGGTGGAAGGGGATATTCCATCCATCTCCCCGATGGAGGCGCCGGAGTCCCACAGGACTGGATCAGCAGCTACCGGGAGAGGGTCTGTAGTGACAGTGATAAAACCCACAGAACCACCAGAGGACCCAGCTTAAATCCCGGGAGAACAATCATATCCACCATGTCCTGCAGCAGACCAGGAGGCAGCTGAGGCCCCAGCCTCCGTGCAGGGAGCACCATCCCCTGCACAGGCTCCTGTAGGATACCAGGAGGCAGAAGAGGCCCAAACCTCTGTGCAGGGAGAGCCATCGCCTGCACAGCCTCCTGAAGGAGACGAGGAGGCAGCTGAGATCCCTGCCTCCGTGCTGGGGCAGACATCTCCTGCACAGCCTCCTGCAGGACTCCAAGAGGCAACTGAGGGCTCAGCATCCAAGCAGTGAGAGCCATCCCATGTACAGGCTCCTGCAGGAAAAAAAGGAGGCAGCTGAGGCCCCAACCTCCGTGCAGGGAGAGCCATCCCCTGCACAGTCTCCTGCAGGAGACCAGGAGGCAGCTGAGGCTCCAGCCTCTGTGCTGGGAGAGCCATCCCCTACACAGTCTTCTGCAGGACACTGGGAGGCACCTGAGGCCCAAACCTCTGTGCAGGGAGAGCCATCCCCTGCCTGGGCGCCTGCAGGAGACATTGAGTTAGCTGAGGCCCCAGCCTCTGTGCAGGGAAAGCCATCCCCTGCACAGGCTCCTGCAGGAGAAGAGGAGTCAGCTGATGGCCCAGCCTCCGTGCAGTTAGAGCCATGCCTTGCACAGGCTCCTGCAGGAGACGAGGAGGCAGCTGAGGCCCCGGCCTCTGTACAGGGAGAGCCATGCCCTGCACAGGCTCCTGCAGGAGAATGAGAGGCAGCTGAGGCCCCAGCCTCCGTGCAGGGAGAGCCATCCCCTGCACAAGCTCCTGCAGGAGAACCGGAGGCAGCTGAGGCCAATCTCTGCAGCCTGGGAGAGCTGGCCTGGGAACCTCCCTCATTAGAACCTCCAGTCCCACCTGTTCCACCTACTCCCTTACCACAAATTTCCTTCGCCACCCTCCTAATTGTTTCTCTATTTCATGTTTCCTTTCATTGATTTTTTTTATTGTTTATATCTTGATTATTTAAAATAAATTTCACTTTCGTCGTTTAACACTTTACTGTTTTACATTTTAAATTGTACACTTCATGAGCATTAAGTACATTCACAATGCTGTGCATCCATCACCGCTGTATGGGTTTAGAATATTTCATTCTCCAGAAGAACACCCTGTTCTAAAAGCACTCACTCCCACTTTCTCCCTCAGGCCCTGGCAACCCCTAATCTGTTTTCTGTCACTGTTTTTTTTTTTAATCTGTTCTGCATGTTTCCTATAAGTGAAATCATGCCGTAGGTAGCCATGTCTGTCTGCCCATTTATTTTCACACGGCCTGATAGGTTTTCCTTTTGTTTTTATTTGAAATAGAATTTCTCTAATTTGATAGGAAAATCCCAGATGGAGTCTAGACTTGATGTATCAAAGAAAGACCTTTTGGTACATATGTGCATAATCTTGGGGTACAGACTGCTGTTCTAAGTGGGACACCAGAGCCAGAAGCCACACACGAAACACGTTGCGCTTCCTGCTGCCAAAACTAAAACAAGAAAGGGTAGAAAGCTGGAAAGACAAAACAAAAACCAGCAAGTATTCCTCATAACACAAGACCAGGGAAAGGTTATGCATCCTTGTGGTCCAAAAAAATGCTCGAAAGTCAGAGTTCTAAAAAGAGATAAAGAGCAAACACATTGAAGGCCAACGAGACGTGATACACAGGGGCAGCATGTGTCAGAGAAGCTCGAGCTCCCCAAGGAGGAGACGCGCACATGGAGAGGGCACTGGGCCCCATCAGACGGGCAGGGTTCCAGTGTCGCGCACACTGTGGAGAGGGCACAGGGCCCCATCAGACGGGCAGGGTTCCAGTGTGGTGATGACAAGCCCTGGTGACAATGTGAGGAAGCAGAGGCCCCAGTAGACCCCTAGTGACAAGTGTTAAAGGACACTCCTCTCTGGAGACCAGCCTGCAGGACACATCGCAGTCCCCAGGGGCACTCCTGTGGCGGCGGTGCTGATCCCTGGACTTCATCCCACAGAAATTCCTGCCCAACTTTTCAAAGATGTATTTTCCAGACTATTCATCACAGCACTGGTTGCAATAGCAAGCAATTGGAAGGAGTGCTACTGTCCATGGCGAGGCGATGGGATCCATTTGTCCCATCTGTAAGACCACGTATATGTGATATCAGCCGGGAGACACGCATCTACGAAAATGAATCTGTGTGTGAGAGAGAGACAGAGATAGACAGACACAAAGAGAGAGACAGAGCCAGAGAGATATGCACCAAATAGTCCATGGGGTTCACCTCTGGGGATGGGAATTGCCACTCACTTCTCTTCTCCTTTAGGGGCCTGCGTGATGTTTCAACTTGATAAAATGTGCCTCTATTCCTCTTATAATTCTAACAAGATTAAAATCACATGGTTAGTGTTATCCATTTATCACTCATCTTTGGACTGACGTACATTATTTAGTTTTTCTTTGTAAAGGTTTTTATTACAAAGACAGTGAACGTTTATTAGAATAAAAGAATGAATTCTAAGGGAATTAAGAATTAAGTGGAAACTGAGGAGTGCCCTTAACAGGCAGTGTTCACCGTTTCAGTCCTTTGCCTTTGTATGCACGTGTGTGTGCACGTGTGTGCATGTGCCCATTCAGCTGTGTGCATCTGTATGCACATAGGTATGTCTATGTGCAAGTGTGTGTGTGTGTGTGTGCACTTGCGGCTATCTTGTGGGAAGGACTTCAGGGAGTGTGCTCTTCTGGAACCTGATTTCCCCAGGGCTGGACCCTGGCCAGTGAATCCTCTTCCTCCTCTGCGTCGGCCTCAGAATTTCCTAAGAGCCTCTGCTGGGCAACACGGATCATTTCTGATTTTTCACTCCCGTCAGCATGCTGAAAGGAACACCTGCATCCATAAATCTCTACTTCTTTAGGACCGCTCCCTAGAGGTGGAGATTCTGGCTCATAATGTAAACATGATGTTAAGGTGTTGGGCACAGTCTCTGACACCCAAGGTCTCCTTCTACCCTGTGATCTTATTTGGGAACAGGGAGTTCAGAGACCCTGAAGCAGAGACCTGAGGGAGGGAGGGAGAAGGAGGAGCAGCTAGGATGCAGGGGATGAAGGTACCTGGGGTGACCTGCCCAGCTGGAAGGCCCCGCTCCTGTTGCTTCTGTCCCTACCACTCCCCTCACCCCTGGCCCCGCACCTAGCACACCTGACTCCGCTTTGGCCTTGCCCATGCCCCTCCTGCTCCCTAACTCACCTGAGCTGAGCAGCCTGGCCTGCCATCCAGGACAGATGATGATGAGGGTCTGGACACTCCTGCCTGCTCCCTCTCCCTCCAAGCAGAGAGCCCCATCCTCAGTAGGGAAAGCACATCTAGGGCAGTGCAGTGAGTCACAGGGACCTCCTTGAACATGCCCCCTCCAGGGGGAGTTCTCAGTTGCAACAGCAGGACCCACTTGAGCTTGTGTGAGCAGAAGTGACTTTGACAAGACACAGTGGAGGTGTCATAGAAGGTTCCAGAAGGTCAGAGCACGGGGCTGGAGGCTTTGGAGAAGGTCATTGTGCCCAAAGCACACCTCAGGGTCTTCCAGGAGTGATGGCTGCCTCAGGCACTGTGCCAGCCCCAGCCCACATATCCAGCACATTCAGCCTCTGCGATGGAGGGGCCCTGCTCAGTGGGGATGAGCGAGAGAGCCCTGGTGACCTCGGAGAGGCACTGCCATTGGAGCCTCGGTTTCCTCACCTGTGAAGTGGGGTGGCAGCCGAGCTTTCACGGTGGTGTCAGACAAGTTCGCTGAGGCTGCACCTGGAGTGCCCTGCACCTTCTCAGATCTCAACAGCTACTAGCTCTACTGAAGAGGAATCACGGGAGGAGAGATGGGGCTGGGTCCTGGATCCCCACCTGGCTGGCTGACTGCCGTGGGACGAGATGGGGTGGAGAAAGGCATTCCAGAGGAACAGCGGAGTCAGAGCGAGTAGGGCATGCCTGGTGGGAGATCAGAGTGGGCAGAAGAGAAGGGCCCCAGGGGGCTCTCAGTGGGGTGACATCAGCAGGAACAGCTCACGGTGATGAGCACTTACCGGGGCCTCTGTTCTCCTCTTCAGCTATCTCCATGAATCCTCCCCACAACTCTTTGGGGGAGGAGCAATTATTGTCTTCATTTCACTGATGAGGAAACTGAGGCTTAAAGAGACTTGCTCCCTCTGTGCCCTGCAGAGTGGCAGAGCCGGGATTTGAACCCAGTGCCTCTTAGACCCCATGGGGCCTGCCTGAGATGGGCTCCCCCATGCTGAGGGAGGGACCTCTTTTCCCTAAAGTTCTGACAAGTTTTGGTCCTGATGCCCACAGAGACCTTACTCTGCGGGGGGATAGGCTGGTCCTTGGTACTGGGAGAGCCCACAGCGCCCACGGCTGGCCATTCCCCGGCCACCATACCCAGCCCCAGGCAGACGGAGTGGCCCTGTCCGTTTAGTTCAGTGATGGCTGGAGGCCAGAAGGGTGCAGGCCCCAGGGAGGCCAGGACCCCGGAGCCCGAGGAGGCCGCAGTGCAGGACAGTGGTTTGGAATGATCCAAAGTCAGAGAAACAGGGGTACTAGTCCCTGCTCAGCCTCTTTCTAGCTGGTAATGCAGGTAAGGCTCTCAGCCTCAGTTTCCTTATCTGTACAATGAGGAAATAACTTGGCCTCCTGATGGGCTGTTGGGAGACTTCCCTGCGGAATGGCTTGAGCATCTCTAGCCTGGTGCCTGGAGCGTGTTAAGAGCCCCCTGCCAGGCTGTCACAGTGGTCCTCCAGGGCGCAGGGTCTGGGAAGTCCCTCCTCAGGTTCCCTTCCTGCTGCCCTGCTCCCGGGAACATTCAGCAATTTTTGAGGAGGAGCTGAAGAAGATCCAGGACCACACTGTGTTGCAGGTGACGGAGGCTCAACACTGGAAGGACAACTGGACATGCTCCATGCGACGGTGCAGGGCTTGTGCTGTGACACCCTGTGAGCCCGACACAGATAAAGGCTCCTCTTGTGTGGATCCAGCTTCTGTGGTTTATTCACTTACTTCTTCATTCACCCAGTCATTCCTTCACTCATTCCTTCACTCACTCACTCCTGCACTCATGTACTCATTCATGCATTCGTTCATTGTTTCCCTCACTCATTCAGCCAATACGATCTGGTCCCTGCCATGGGCTGAGCACTGTAACTTCACCAGTGAGTATGACCCGACGTGGTCCCTGCCCACCTGGAGCTCACATCCACTGTGTGACCTGAAAGAGGGCTGTCCCTCGGGTTAGCAGGGGTGATGAGCACCAGGAATCCACTTCTGAAAGTAGAGGCCACCCATGCAAAGAGAAGAACGGAGAAAACCCATGCTTGGCACTTCATCGACAAAAAAAATAATTAAAAGTTAAGAAAAATAAAGATATCCTATATTTAACAAAATGTGGGTTCTAATCACAAGTGTGCACTCATTCCTACAACCAACGAGAAGTAATCCAGAGTGGACTGGGTATTTGTAACACATTTTTCTGGCCAATAATAGTATTTCAGTAAACCTGTTCCAGGGCCTCACGATTTTTCTAAGGCCTCTGTGATCCTCCAACGCTTAAATCTTTCTCCTTGGAAGCCTCTGTCCTGTCAGCCTCCTTGTCGAATGGCTCTTCCACTGTTTGGGGGCCTACCCTGCACGCCCACACTCGTCAGTGACTCTCCAAGTTTTTTGGACAGGCTGCCCGCATTTCTCCCTCAGCCTCAAGAGCTTCTGTTTCTTTGGCAAGGTTGGTGTTTTCACTGGGTGATCATCTGACATCCTTCTTTGCAGCGGTTTGCATCTTCCCACGCTGTGTCTCCTCTGACGACTCCGGGAGGCAGGCCTTTTGTCCCCATCTTACAGATGAGGAAGCTCAAGTCCTGAAGGCTGGACGACCTGCTCCAAGTCGCTTCCAGCGTGGAATCTCGGCAGGGTTTGGGCACAAAGTAGACAAGGATGTAGGGCAAGTGGTTTGTTTGCAGGTGATGGAGGAGGCCCGAGGGAGGCCAAGGGGAAGGGAGCATGGAGGAGGTGAGCCAGTGCGGGGCCTGACGAGGGAGCACTGAGGTGAGCATCCATCCTAGTCCTGTTGGGAGACGAGATCCCACCCGGACTGGCTCTGTCCCCGTGGGTGGAGGGTTTACCCCGGGTCATGAAGGTTTCTGTGCTACAGGCTGGCACAGGCTTGCAGGAGAGGAAGCTCCCGGTGCAGGAGAGAGCCCTCAGGCAGAGAGTGGATGCAGGTGCTCCAGGGGGACACTGTGGACCTGCTGGGGACTGGCTCCCAGGGACTGCAGGGACTCAAGTGGGCTGAGGGAACTGAAGGGCAGCAGCAGCAATGTCTGCAGGGGGGATCTGCACACATGTCCCACACTTATGCCCCCAGAAAGGCTGCTCTGTATGGCATTTCTCCTCCCAGATGCGTAGTTGGCCCAAACCGCCCCTCCACTCCACACTCCCAATTCATTTCCACTCATCTCAGGTTACTAGAAATTCAGAATATTTTAGTTGGTGTTGGAGCCCAGAGACTTTTGTTTGTCCTGCCCATGTTCTAACATTGCTGGCTTTTTAAAGATCTCAGGGCTTTGACTCCAAAGCAGCAAGATGCTGAGGATCCCAGACAGCTTTCTGGAAGCAAGACTTTATGCTTTGCAATACTGCAATCCCACCAGCTCTTCTCAAAATCCCTCCAGGACACAGACTCACAATCTTGGGTCCTCAGATTGCTGAAAGGATGCGCCATCAGAAAGTGATCGGTGTGAGGTGGCAGGACACACCGAATGGTGGAGTGAGGAATTCAGCCAATCCTCTTTCCGGAAGCCATGGTCACACCGGAAGCGCTGTCAGAAAACAACCTCTGGGAAGAGACCAAAGACATACAACCAACTGAGGAGCATTTGAAGCTGAGGGAAGAACAGTGAGAGTCGTGGTGTTTTTGCCCGGGGCAGGTCCTGTCCCCACCCCCTCAGTGTGACGGCCCTGTGAGCAGCGCAAGCCTGAAGGGGGGTGGTTTCACTGTCAGAGGTTGTCCACTTGATGTCGCCATGGGTGGACAAAGCCCGGCCCCTAAGCATTTCTGGAAACAGTAGCCATCTCAGTGGCAAGCTGACGTGGCAAGTCAACTTTGCAGCCGCCTGAGGTTGGATCTAGAACAGAGCAGCGAATCAGCCAGGAAAGTGAGACGAACAACCACACAATGAGACAGACACAGCGGCCTTGATGGGCTGCACATGACCCCAGGGGGTCTGAAATGTTGTGTGCTTGTGCAGGCCTGTGCCCAATCAGGAGAGACCAGGAAGATGGGCATTGTGGGGAAGCTTAGAGACCTTCCACCAGCCTAGGCCCTGCCCCCAGGTGTTGCTGCCTCCCAGGAAGTCCAAGTTGACTGAGGGGACAATGCCCAGCCCTGTCGAAGTTCCCTGTCCACTCTGGGGCTCCCATGGAGAGAGGCCTTCCCACCTGCAAACTTCTCCCCAGGTCTTCTTCAGAGGCTGAAACGAGGTGCTCTCAGAGCAGAGAAGATGGTGAGCAGTGAGGAGAGGCTCCTGAGGAGTTGGCACACCTGGAGAAGGAAGCAAATGAGCTGGGAGGGTAGAGTGATCCCTGCTTGCTCTGGCCTCAGCCCCCTCAGTGTACATCTCCCTCCTGGAGGGAACAGGAGCCCAGGGAACCCGGGAGAGCACACACCCGGGCCCCGACGAGCAACACTCCCAAGGAGGAAGATCTGAGCTCAACGTAGGATGAGCCCAGGTAGGAAGGGAGCCTTTCACCACCAGGACAATCGAGTCAAGGTCAGCGTGCCCCTGCAGGGATGATCTCCCTGCCTGTTCTATACGTCCCTGTGGACCAATGACAGCTTAGGTATTGGCTTCTGACGAGCAGACTCAGCACAAGTGACAGGACGACCCTTCCCAGATTCCACCACCGAGGCTGTCATTCTCTCTCACTCGCTCTCTTGTGTTCCCTCGACCCTCTCCCTTTGCTCCCCTCTCTCAGTCTGTCTGACCCCTGGACCTGGGGAAATACATGGATGTCCTGAGCTCCCCTATGCAGAGGCCCACACAGAAGAAACCAAGGGAATGCCCGGCCAACAGACAGAAAGGAGCCGGGCTCTCAGTGAAGCTGCACCTGATCGAGCCCACAGGAGTTAGCTTGACAGCACATCTCATCATGGTCCAGCCTCAGTGGAGGCCACATCCCCAACCTGGAAGTCACCACGAGCAGAGGCTCCAGCTCAGTTGTGCAGGATTTCTGGTCCACAGAGATGGAGAGAGAGCGAATATTTGCGGTTTAAAGATGCAGGGTGGGGAGCCGTGTTGTCAGAGAGGAGGAGACACCCCACACCATCTCCCAGTTCTCGGGTCTGGCCTGCCCTTCTCCCTCCTCTCCCCTCCAGGCTCTCTGCAGCCACAGTGCCCACCTCTCTAACCTCCTCTGGCCAAACTCACTTCTGCCTGGCTGTCTCCACACCAGCAGTGCCTTCTCCTTGGCATGCTGATCACAGGTGAGTGCAGCGCTGGGTCCTCCTGTCATTCTGGTCACAGCTAATGTCACCTCAGTCAGGCCTTTCAGACACTCCTACCCAGTGAGACCTCAGCTCTCCCTGCAGGACACTCTTTATTTTCATTCCAGTTCATGCTCTTCTCTTTCACGTGTCTCTGATTTTGTGCTTTTGTCAATCTGTCTCCAGACTGAGCTCCTGGTGGGCAGGGACAGCTGGGTAGATTTCAGCACCACCCTTGGGTCCACCAGAGCTCCTGGCCCAGGGTGAGGGCTTGGCACCTGGCTGCTGAATGAACAAATAGGGGCATCCTGGATCCGTCCTTCCTGCTTTTGCTCCACTCAGATGATGAAGAGGAACACTAGTAATAGGAAGTGCAAGTGGGTCCTGAGGCAGGAGGAGGGTCAGCATGACTTCTGCATGACTCCTCCTTTCTCCAATTGCTCCAGCAAAGCTCAGTGGGCACCACTGACACAGGAGGCTGCCACTTGATGGCCAGCACAGGAACTGCAGCCTCAGGCAGGGACAGCACAGCACAGCACCAGGCAGGCATATATTTCTTGTGGAGAAATGCCTATCCACATGCATTGCCCATTTTTCATTGTGCTATTTGTATTTTATTGTCGAAAGGCGAGAACGTATTATATATTCTCAATAGTAGACCCTTATCAGATATGTAAAGATCTGTAAACATATTCTCCCCTTCTGTGAGTCGTCTTTTCACTTTCTTGATCCTGTCTTTCAACGCACTCAAGTTTTAATTTGATGAAGTTGAATTGATCTGTTTTCCCTTTGGTTGCTTTTGTGTTGGGTGCCATAATTACAAAAACATTGCCTAATCCAGGGCCATGTTTTCTTCCAAGAGTTTTATAGTTTTAGGTCTTACATTTACATCTTTGATGGTAAGAAGATGTAACATTTTTCTATATGGTGTGAGGTAGGGGTTCACCTTTATTCTTTCACATGTGGATATCCACCTGTCCCAGCACTACTTGTTGAAACGATTATTCCCTCCTCATTGTCTTGGCATCTCAAATAATTCTAGAATCTGTGGTTGTTGCAGGTGGTGTGACTCACAGTTCCTCAGAATTTTTCTTTACACGAAGGTTGCTTTTCTCTGGCCTTGTGGACTTTCACCCACTGCATTTGTAGACTGATCATTAGCGAAATAATCATATCACGTATTTTGATTAGTTTTTTCTTTGCTTGCAGTGGGTATGTAAGTCCACACCCTGTTACTCCCTGATGGCTGGGTGGAGCACATTGCACCATTGTTCTGGCCTGGATTATCGCTGTATCCTTCTAACTGGGTTCTCTGCCTCTATATTTGACCCACAATCTATCCCCAATGCACCAATTGGAGTGACCCTTTAAAACCAGATGTCACACCCTGACATTGTGAAATCTCTCAAGGGGCTCTCCATTTCTCTCAGGAGGAAAGTTCAAGTCCTTATGCTGGACCTCAAGCACCATACAGTTGGTCCCACACTCTCTCTGACATCATCTTTGGCCAGTCATCCCCTGTACCTCTGCACTCCATTATGCTCCTGGTACATGCCAGACACTCTCCCACCTGTAGACTTGCACTCTATGTTCCTTCCATTTGGAATCCTCTTCCACATGATGATTTCATGCCTCATCTTCTTCACTATCTATAATTCTGTGTTCAAATGTCATCTTGGTGAGGCTGTATTGACCATGTCATTTAAAATATGAACTATCCTCTTGTCCTGACACTCCCTATCCAACTTGTCCCCCTTTTATTTTTCCCCTTAGCACTAACATCCTATAAAATAATATATAATGATAAGAATCAGTGTTCACTCAGGACAGGGAAACCAACCAATAGATTGAGCAGGGACAGTTTATATAATGAACAATTAACCATAAACCTTTAAAGGGAACTATAGAGAATAGCCCAGAATTACAGTAGAGTAGTTAAGAAAGAAACAAATATGGGAGAGGACCCCTTCACCAAGGCTGCCTTCAGGTCTTGTTGGAGAAGGAATGATTGCAACACAGGGATGGTGGAGAAGATTGTCATGTTTCCCAAGGCCAGTACCAGTCCCTGATCAGGGCAGAGCTCAGCAGGTAGGGAACAGCAGGCTGAGACTGGCAAACAGGAAAGCCCTGTCCCATCCCGGGGGAAGGTAGGCTTAGGCTGGGATGTCTACTGGATTCACTGGGATTCCACTTGCAGGGGTGCCACTCATTCTCCTTATTAAGCCATCCAAGGGGATCCACTGAATCCACTGTGGATCACCCACTGTGGGTGAGTCCCTGTAGACACCCTTGAATTGTGCCACTGCTGGTTGTACTGCAGGAGAAAGAAAAAGGAAAGAATGGAAGCACCTTGGAATTAGGAAGGAAGGCCCTTTGTCCTAAACTTTCTCTGACAAAGCTTAACCCCTGCCAGGTGCAAAAGAGAAATGTCTACTGGGTGCAGCTCCATTATTGCAGAACAGACAATAGAGGGCAACACTCTGATGTTTTTACACAGGGGCAATCCATTGATAACTGGCACCATAATTCCCTTATTATTTTGTTTATGTATTCCATGCTTTTACTTCCAACTTGCCTCTATTGCTTTATTTGAAGTAAGATTTTGAAGACAGCATATGGTTGTATCAAGGTTTCTAAAAAAAGGTATTTTGACCCCCCAAAATGCCATTATTAGATCAAAACAACAGAAGAATTAAAAGTACAAAGTAGCTATACTATCAGTATATGCCTTAAGTAAATAGTTTACTGTCAAATTCCTCTTATATAAGAAAGCACCATGCAGTTTCATTTTAATGATGTTAGCCTCAATAATCTAGTATAATAATAAACTCCTTTGTAATGAGTAACTATATAAAATGAAGTTACAATAATTTACAATTCACGTCTGTGACATGACCCAACTACTCTCTACAAGCACCACTGAAATCTTGAGTGATGCTTGGCTACCTTGTTCTACTAGAAATAACGGGAATATTTCACTGCCAACAAATTCTATTTACCTGCCGTGTAGTTTATAAGGATTGAATTCTTCTCTACTTGAAAATCACCATTTTCTTCTCTCCATATGGATACCTGTTTAATGGCAGATAGCTTTGCAGCCAGTATAGTTTTTTTCGGGAGAGTCTTATATAAGAAGTCATAAAAAATGGGTATAAATAACTTACACTTAGGCAATTTTTCTTTTTCTTTTTTTTTCCCTGCTTGGAAAGATTTGTCCTGAGCTAACATCTGTTGCCAATCTGCCTCTCTTCTTTCTCCCTTCCCAAAGCCCCAGTACATAGTTCTATATTCTACGTGTAAGTCCTTCTAGTTCTTCTACATGAGTCACCGCCACAGCATAGTCAATGAGAGACGAGTGGTGTGGCTCGCGCCTGGGAACTGAACCTGGGACGCCGAAGCGGAGCGTGCCAAACTTTAACCGCTAGGCCATCAGGGGTTGCTCCAGGAAATTTTTCTAGAAAAATATTGGAATCAAGATGTATGATTTATTTCTAAAAATTTCATAACATACTTTAAAACATGAAATGCTCAACATGTTTAAAAGCACTTTACCACTCAGTTTACCTTAACAAAGATATAGCAAACATTTTGAGAAATATACTTTCAACAGGAAAGTCCAATTGTAGCTTTATGCTTTTGTAGACCACTCCCAATAATGTGGCTTAAAAAATATAACTGTAAGATTCTCTCAAGAAAATGTATTTCATTTCTATAAAAATCGTTCTTTACAGCGTCTCAATGTTTGTTTCCTACTGAGCTTCTCAATGTTCTTTAGGCTTAACAATATAGTAGAATCAAGCTCCTATAATCTAGCTTTTAATCCCACAATCCGGAAAGCTCTATCTCAAGGTCATCAATGACCTCTTAAATCACCGAATAATATTATTCCCATTTTATAAGTGCGAATACTAGGTTTGAAAGAAGTCAAGTTCATGCCCAATATTGTTTAGCTAGTAAGAGGCAGAGCCTAGATATGACTGACTCCTGCTGTCTGATTCTAAAATCCATAAGCATAACCTCTAGGTATACAGCCAAACGTAACACTCTGTATTCTTGCAACAGAATAAATGCATTTGCTTTTTCCTTAATGTCTGTAACACGGTTCTTAACTATTGCAATGCAGTGGTTTCTCGCTTCCTGTAAATGAGAGTGTTCTTCAAAGAACCTTCCTTCCTCTCTGCTGTTCTCTATACATTCCCTCCACTCCCAGTGCTTGAATTCATTTAACAAGCATTTATTTTATTGAGTCCATACAATTCCAGACCCCATGGAAAAACAATGAAAAAAAACCAGTCCCTGGCCTTGAAGGATTTACAGACTACTAGGGGAGAAAGCACTATAAGCAAGTCCAATACTATTTTCAAAAAAAAAATAAGGTTTGAGTCTGCAAAAACACAGAAGGCATTCTATGCCACACAGCACAGGTTTTCAAGCCTTTTCTGAGGAGGACTACAGTTTTTTAAGAAATAGCGTTTAAAATTTCCAAAAGAGCACTCAAGACCTAGAACTTCCCTGATCCACTGTCCCCTTCCCACTACAAGCCATGTTTTTTCTAAGACTCTTAAGAACATCGTTTGAAAACCACTATATTCTAACATCTTAGTAGTTTTGCCTTTCATGCTTAGGTCTTTAATCTACCTGGAATGGATTTTTGTGTACGGAGTAAAGTAGGATACCAATTTGAATTTTTTCCATACTGATATCTAATAGTCCCAGGACCACTTATAGAAACGCCCCTTCTTTGCCCTCTGCTCTGTAAGAGCACTACTATTAAAAGAAATCAAGTTTCTGGATACACACGGAACTGGATTTGGGTTCTCTACTGTTTTCCACTGGTCTAATACTGTGCTAATACCAAAGTGCTTTAGTTATTATAGCTTTATATATAATAAATCAGGATATCTCATAGAACAAGTCTTCTCACCTTGACCTGCTGCTTAAAAAATATCTTGACTATTCTTAGTCCTTTGTATTTCCATATGTATTTTAGAAAACACACGTAATTTTGAGCTCCCTAATTTCCTGGCAAACTGGTAAAATACCCACAAAACAAATCTAGATCAGTGGTTCTCGACCAGGGCAATTTTAACACCCCCACCTCCCACCCCAGGGACATTCAGCAACGTCTGGAAACATTTTTGGTTGTCACAAAGTGGGGGGTAGGTACTACTGGCCTCTAGTGGGTTGAGGCCTGGGAGATGCTGCTAAGCACCCCACAGTGCACAGGACAGCTGCCACAACAAAGAATTATCCCATTCAAATTTTAATAGTGCCACTTTTGAGAAACCCTGTCCCAAATAAATCAAGGGGCAAATTTGCATGTGCCCATTAAAGGCCAGGGAATGTCTACCAAAAACAATAATTTAATTTTAGAAAAACTGAACTGCCATATGCCAATGAGATTTACCCCAATTCATTAAAAAAAAATCATATTATTTGCATTGACCAAAAGGCTTATCTTCCTGTTCTCTATAGCAGTGACGTTGGCAGGAAGCTTATTGGAGGGGTTAAGTCTTTAAAATACAAAGTTATAAAGAAACAAGACATAGCCAGAAGATATTAAAAAAAAAAACTCATAGAAATCAGTAATAAACAACTCAATAGAAATATGAACAATCTGAATAGACAATTCACTACAAGGAATATTCAAATGACCAATAAACATATATAAAGATTCTCAACCTCATTAGTCACCAGAGAAATATCAATTCAAACTCACGAGAACACCATCCATGCACCAGAATGGCTAAAATTTTAGAAGACTGGACATATCAAGTGTTAACAAGAATGCTGAACAACATAATACCCATATACAACTGGATGTAGTGAAGGGGTTGCATAAACTGGTTCAACCACTTTGGAAAATGTTGGCAGTCTCTACTATAGCTGAACATATCCATACACTATGACCAGCAATGCCATTCCTAGGGATATATCCAACAGAAAATACTTACCTATTTGCAAAAAAATGAACAAGAATGTTCATAAAAGCATTAAAAGCCCAAAGGAGAAACCATCCAAATGTCTAATAACTGCAGAATGGATTAATAAACTGTGATATGTTCATAGAAGGAAATAATATACCACAACAAGAACTACTACTATATGCAACAACACAAATGAATCCCCAAAATACAATGTTAAGCAAAAGTACGCAGACTCAAGAGTACAGATATCACTCCATTTCTATAAAGAGGCAAAACTCATCAATGGTGACAGAAGGGAGGAGAGCAAATACCTGCGCAGAGAAAGGATAGTGACTAGAAAGAAGCATGAGAAGGGGCTGTAGGGTGTTGGGAATGTCCTATTTTTATCTAGGTGGTAGATACACGAGTGTGTTTACTTTGTGAAAATTCATCAAGCTATACACTTAGGATTTGTATGCTTTTCTGTATTTAGCTTATATCTTATTAAAGAATTTGCTTAAAAATATAAAGAATACAACCCTGATTTACCACATCTGATGCTTCAAGAGACTATTCTAAACCCTATTCTAGCTCTAACTCACAATGATGTTAAAATGCAAGTTTTGTATATATTGACAACTGATTTTTTACCAAGGCACAAAGGCAATGCAGTGGATAAAGGGTAGCCGTTTCAATAAATGGTGCTGAACAATGAGCTATCCATAGGCAAAATAAATGAACTTGGATCCATACCTCACACCATATACCAAAAATAACTCGAAATGGATTTTAGACTTAATGGTAAAACCTAAAACTATATTTGATAGAAAAACACTTGTATTCAAAATATATAAAGAACTCTCAAAACTTAACAATAAGAAAAAAAAAAACAGGCAAAAGATTCGAACAGACATTTTATCAGAGAAGATACACAGATGGCTAATAAGCACACAAAAAGATGCTCAACATCATAAGTTATCAGAGAAATGCTTATTAAAACCACAATGAGATACAACACTACATTCCTATTAGAATGGCTGACAAGACTGACCATACCAAGTGTAAGCAAAGATGTAGAGAAATGGGAACTCTTGGACATTGCTGGTGGGAATGTAAAATGGTATAATGAATAAACCTTTTGGGAAACAGTTTGGAAATTTCTTAAAGAGTTCAACATAAGTGATCCACTCACTCCACTCTTAGGTATTTGCCCATAAAAAGGAAAGCACATGTCCATAACAAAGACTTACATACAAATGTTCATAGCAGCTTTATTTGCAATAGCCCAAAACTAGAAACAACTCACATATATATCAACACGTGACTGGATAAACAATTTGTAGTATATCCACAGAACAGAACATTACTCAGCAACACAAAGGAACAAACTGTTGATACACACAACATG